>NW_020897694.1:264068-496215 GCF_003984885.1 Neopelma chrysocephalum | reverse complement strand
ATAATAATAATAATAATAATAATAATAATAATAATAATAATAATAATGCAGCACTGCAAGCATGAAAAGCAACATGAGAGTTATAATAACAGAATAAATTTATCTTTTTTTTTTCTGTAATGGCTGTCAATGCTTTTCCTCTGCATATTTTGCAACAAATGACTGGAATAGTTAAAATAATGACTCACTGTAGGTGTAAATAAACATCCTGCTAGCTAAGAAATTCTAATAGGGTTACAGACAAATGGGGGGTGTGGAAGGGAGTTTTTAAGTTTTATGGCTTACATTTTCAGAACAGTTTTATCAAGTTATTTTCAAGAGAAGTTAAGACGCTACTGCATTAACATAAACAATATTGCAACTACCGTCTTCCTTTGCCTGACATACACCACAAGAATACTGTGTTTAAAAGCCTTCAAAACTAAATCCAAGAACAGGAGAGTTTGCATGACTCACCCTGCAGACATATGCTTAGTGCAGGTTCAGGCAAAAGAGTTCCAATGTTTTCTGTGATGTAAAACAGATTATTGTACAGAAAGGTCTACAAAATAAAAGACACACTTAGGATATGAATTAAATGTTGATTTAGATAGCTAGAAAGGGGTAACCACATTAAAGTAACAGTTGTTCTTTAACATTT
Source organism: Neopelma chrysocephalum (assembly GCF_003984885.1). Taxonomy (NCBI): domain Eukaryota; kingdom Metazoa; phylum Chordata; class Aves; order Passeriformes; family Pipridae; genus Neopelma; species Neopelma chrysocephalum. The sequence continues at coordinate 495,575 of NW_020897694.1, read as the reverse complement.
CTAAGAGTTGTGATCACTTGCTTTCTAGGAGATAGTGCCTAAACTCCAATCCATGCCTGGTAGTTTAGGCATTGTAAAACTGATTGAGACACCTCTCTGGCATCTAAATGCCTTTCCTGAAAGACTCTACTATGTTTATTTGTCTCATCAGAAGCCCAAACCTACCATATGTTTCAAAGATTAAAACATATTCAGGTCTTAATAATAATAATAAAAAAAACAGGTTTTTTTAATGGGAAAGTTTATCAATTAATTCTGCAAAATGAATGAAAATATACCATTCTAGGAAAAGAACTGCAGGAAATTGCAAATGAAATGCAGAAAAGAGGTTTAATCTTATACTTTGGTTACACTGTGGGAATATGTTGGGAAAATGTGTCAACTGAGACATGCATATGGCAGTGTATTGTTTTGAAAAACAAAAATAAAAAGTCAATCTAGACTTTCTACTCAACACAAAATTGTTGCTGAGAATACTAAGTTCACATAACATGTTGTCTGCAACCTGCAGTGGCAAGAATTTGAATTCTGAAATTCTAAGTAAGGTGACATTTTCTCAGGATATAGGAATTTTTTTCCAAGGCTGATATCTCTTCGAGTCAACAATAGCTGTAGAATTGTAACTACACCATCATAAAGCCATGATAAAGAAGATATGGATAGTTACATCAAAGAATAGGACTGGCTTATCTAGGAACACGAGATATGTTTAAAAAGATTGTGCAAAATAATTTTTACAAAAAAATTTTGAGGGAGAATTTTTTTTTGTTTGGGTTTTTTGTTTGTTTCTTTAAAAAAAAATAACTAGGTCAATGAACATGGGAGCTAAGGACATTTTTTGCTCTTTAGTTGTATCTCCCGTTTGTTTGATTTTCAGTAGAATGATATGAATACTAAGTAATATATCTCTACTGACCTATGAATTTCTTTAATTGGATATCCTAGAACTGTAGAATCATAGAATGGTTTGGATTGGAAGGGACCAAGTCTTTGACATGGACAAGGAAACCTTTCATCAGACCAGGTTGCTTAGAGATCCATCTAGCCTGACCTTGAACTCTTCCAGGGATGAGGCATTCACAACTTCTCTGGGCAACCTGTTCTAGTGCCTCACCACCCTCGTAGCAAAGAACTTCCTGTGAGAAAAGAGGCATATTTTAGATAAAGAGGTAGATAACTATTCTTTCACATCAGCCTCATATTTAGCATCAGATTTTAATTTGCACACTTGACTTTTGTTTGGTGGGGTTTTTTCCCTTACTTCATTACATTAGTTTCCCTATCCTTACTTTGTTAGTCTCTCTGTGTTGCTGTATTCTCAAGTTGGCTTTATTATTTCCTCATTTCTCTACATTTTAGCTTTTCTTTGAAATCTTTCAAATTTTTCATTAATTGTTGGAATCAGTTCTTTTCCTTTCTATAACAGATCTTCTTGCTAAATACAAACAGAGCCATTTCTCTGGAAAGAAAATGTTTAGAGATTGTCTTGAGTTTTAATTCTGCCTCTAACTACACAAATTTCATTACAAATAATATATAAACAATCAAGTGTTAGCCAGTCTTAGTCTAGAACCTTGAATACTATACCAGACTATTCTACTGCTTCTCCTTTTCATTTCATTACCACAGCCACATAAATATGGATTATTTTCTTGTTTGTTTGATTTTGTTAAGGAAAAAGGCTACCCACTGTTTTGTAAAGAAATTTTTTTTCTAAACAGTAACAAAGAGAAAGAAGATATGGTACTTCTCAGGAAGCAATTTTTTTCCTTAGATTATATAATTTTAATTCCTGAAATTGTTTCCATTTTATTGGACATAGAAGAATTTTTTTCACAATTTTTTAAAAGTTGAATATATTCTGCTTTCAATTTCAATTTTATAAAAAGTGGTGAAATTTTTTTTAAGAAACTGATTACAGTCTACAGAAATAATTTATCTTTATCTCCACTTTTTTTTGTTTGTTTAAAATATCTGTAGTCATGGATTATCAATAAGGGAAGAAGGGTCTAATTTCTTGCAAGTAAAAAGTAATTTTTTCTTTCATTCCGTTTCAGACATGTCACTTCAAGGTTTTCCAGTGGAAGACTTTTTATTGTACTAGCACACTTTTTATTGGATGCCAGTGCATAGTCTGTGTACAGGTGTTTATTTGTATCTTTACAGGTAGGGCTTTTACACTTTACTGAGAAATTTATCCCTACAGAATTTTCAAGAAAAAAGTTCTAATGACACAGGTGCAGTTTTGTAACTTTACTCCACAACTAGAACCTCCTCCAGCTTTGTGACAAGAATATTTTAGTCCTGTGGAAGAAGAATGTAGCTATTTGATTAGGTGGTAGAAATATACTGTGATGCTTGTCTTTGTATTGTAATGAAAGTAGATTGATACCTTATATTCATTTTCTGACAAAAGTCACTGTTGGTTGGATTGCCAGTGCCTGAAGTGAGCTACTTTGTTGAATTGATTAGAATAACTTTATTTTGTATTGCAATGCTCACCAACTACAGCACGTGAATACCCACTACCATTCTGAATATGCCCAGTCTGAACTCTTTCTTTTGAGTATTAAGAAAAAGTAGCATCTGGGGCAAGCACATGAGTGTAGAGCAACTCCAGTTTAAGAATAGGATTGGAAATAGCTCTACAATCAGCTATGTCTTTGACTGAGAAAGTAATTTAGCAGGGTTGAAATTCTGTAGCTCTTCAGACAGGATATGGCTGGGTTGACCTCCTTTTACATGAGTGAGTTAAAACTTTCTTTGTTGAACTTCTCTTGGTTTCTTCAAAGACACACAAAAAAGACATGACTGTTCTGCTGCTAAAAGTGGTAGTGTCAGTCCAATATCAAAGTGCTTATCAAAGGCTTCTGCCAGAGACAGAGAATGATTTTCTAGAAATATCTTCAGTTCTTTCATCTTTCCAAAGTGAATTGGGATGGACCTCTCGCTCCCAGAATGTCCTGAGAAATGTATACTACGAGCTATTCTGTAAGTGAAGTATGTAAATGACTGGCTATCCTTCTTCTGGTAACCTTGAGAAATAAATAGCACACTAAATACACACAGCTGCCATTTCTTCCAGTACCTAAGCTTGTAATAAATATCATGTTTAAGGCACTATATAACAATAAAAAGTGCTGTTTCAGGATGTGGCCACTGAATCTGAAATTGCATACGGTGGAATAATACAAGAAAGACTGTTTTTCAAATACTTTGTGCATTTAATTTTCATACCCTCAACCATAAAGAATATTTAAAGCACAATGTTGAGTAAAATGAATTAGTTGTTTAATGGGCATTCTCAGGCTTTGGGTTCCCATATTGATGAGATGCACAAAATGAGATATTGCAAACAGAGTCCTAAAATAACCCTTATGAAACAGAGGTATTCTCCTTCTTCACATATGCAACTTTTTCTGTGTCAGACACAGTAACAATAACACAAAACACCAAAGGCCTAAAGAGTCTCCACGATTTTAGTGACAGATTGAATGAAAAATCTACAGCAGCATGATTTTTTAATTTATTAGTAGGAAATTCAAATTTTATGAAAATGTCATTTTTATAAAAGTCTGAAAATTCCTTTGAAAATATTAAGTTTGCAAGAAAATATGGTGTCCTAAATAACAGTATTAATGAAGAAGTAAAAATAAATAAAAACAGGGTGAAGAAGTAGAAAGGAGAAAGGTGAATTTGAGAGATAAAGGGCAAAATTTGCAGTGAAGTTCTGGAAACACATTCTAGTCTATAATGCATTATACCTCCAACAATACTGAATTTAGGATTTCAATACCTGACCCATGTCAACTATGTATGAGCTAAAAAAATTTAAGTTTGGACAGAGAGTTTACAGTTAGATGAAAGTGAGAAATTACTGCCATTCCAATTAAAACCTATATCAGTAATAAAAAGAAGCTATTCAAAAAATTTGAATGACAGAAAATAAAAAACTTTGCTAAACAAAATATATGAATAAAGATAATATTCATTACACATAGCCTTTATATAGAATTTATTTCTTTGACTTATAGGATATCCCCGGCTCTTACAGCACTAAAAAAAAAATGTTATTTTATTATTTCACACTAATGAGTGCCCTCTAGGTCTGATTAGCTGTGTCCTTCGTAAGGGAAATGAACTTAACTTAATCCTGAAAAGGCTTAGTAACTCCTGCAGAGTTTTGAGTATCATCAATACTCACTGAAACAGAAATAAATCATAACTGTGAATGTTCAGCACCTTTCAGGAAAAAGCCTATAAATATTAATGCTACGTATTAGAAGCCTTGCATTCAGGAATTTTTATATGGTGTGCATGAATCAAAAGATGTCTTTAACTATCAGAAAATAGATTGAATACTTCACTGATCGAAGAACAATCATAAAACACACTTGAAAACTCTAAGAGGAGCAAGAGTGAAAGAGGTGAATGAAAGAAAAAAGCATTCAGGAAGATATTCCCTCTTCTGTTTGGGTGCAGGAATGAAAAAATGGCTGGTAAGGAGAAATCTCATTGTTCTGAAAAAATTTCTAATGAGATTAATAAAAATGACTGTACTGGTAGTCATGAGACCTATCTCTCAGAAAAATGAAGACATTGTGAAAAAGGTTTAAAAATGTCTGTGTATGCAATCTCAGTCTTCTTTCTGTTGAACTTCTCACTTCCAGAAAGGTATGAGACAACCTCCTCAGAAGGTCAAAAGAGAATAATGGACAACGCCTTTTACCCGTGGCTGAATGATTTGATTAGTCTATGGAACATGAGGAGGGCATGGCAGTATAAAAATAGTTTTCAGTTATGCAATTGGTTGCAAAGACATAAGGTCTTCTTTGTTCCATGAGGGAAAGGATAGGACATGGTAGGATAAACCATGACAAAACAAGAAATAAAATGTGATAATAATTATAATTTGCAGTAAGGAAGGCATTGGATAAATTTTAGAAGAAAGTGAATGCAATCATTAGGCTAGAATTGCAGTTAAGCAGAATGCCTTTGAAAATTGTGAAGTCTACTATCACTGGAACAGAAAAAGAGAATGTTTCCCAAGACAGAAAATGAAGTAGGTGACCTTCTGTCATCACTTCTAAATATTTATATAGGTCTAAATGGTTTCTCCTGGTAGCAGAAGAAAAGATGCCATACATAGATCTCAGTGATTTTGCTATCTGATTCAGCAGAGTGCTCTTAGTAATCAAAACACAATTAACCTCTTGACAGGAAAAAAATCATTTTACCTTGAAACACTTGAAGTCATATAACTTTCAATAATTCTTCTTGTAGACAATAGGTATACGTTAGTCTGCTTTTAGCTTCTTTTCAATTATGGAATCAAAGCAAAAAAAAAGTATTCTTTTAATTCTTCTTCACTGTAGCAATTCAATATTACAACTAAATAGGTGTGGATGAGGACTCCGAAGAACCAGAGAGAAAAACCTACCAGTGCTGGGCTGTGGCATTGGAAGAAGTCGCGGAAGAAGAGGAATAGATTTGAAATAATGGACTTGTTTAACAGAGACTGTTGAATGGAGAGAAATTACAAGTTTATGGCTGTTTTAATGTTTTTTAATAATGGTTTGTCCCTATTCCCTTGTCGTAATGATTCGTTCCCACAAGAATTTCACTCCCTTCTCATGCATATTCTATTGTTATCCCTCCCCTTTATACCCAGTCGTTGTTCCTCCTTCTCAAAACTCCTCCCTTTATTTACTATACTCTGGAAAGTTCTCCCAGCTCCCTAATAAAAGGGGGAGCCATTTTAATAAACTGGTTCACTCCTTTTCACCCTACAACCTGTGTCGGACCCTGAGTGAACTTCCCCGTGTCCCTAGCTGGGCTGCGTTAAATAGACAGTAATAGAGCTCAGCTTTAGAAAACATAACAAGTATTCATTACAATTATCTTAAAACAAATCTTTGTTGCTGAAAAATTGTTGCTATAAACACTAAGGAAGGAAATGGCTAAGTCAGAGACTTAACTATCATTAAGTTGTAGGGAATACAAAGTAGCGGCACTTTTCCCATACCCCACACACCTCAATTTGGGAAAATTTAATCCTGTTTCTTTCAACGAAATCAGCAAAAGAAATTAGAGAAAAACCACAGCTTTATTGTATTAATAGCATCTTGGAAATTAAGAAAATACCAGTTTTTTTTCATGAGCAGAATCAAGACTATAGACCTGTAGCCTCATCTGGATTTTTGTTGCCTAAAATTTGACTCTTAAAAGAGACCTCTAAGATTCAATTTTTGAGTTTTAGAAGTCAGGGATTCTTTATTTGGCACTGGCTGCACTGGGAATCCATTCGACAAATTGATTCCCTTGGCTTAACTGAGGGTGTCTGGTGGTCATTTCTGTCTGGAGCCCCCAAAGTTCTAAGTGACTGCCTTATGATCTTCTTTAAGACAATGCCTGGTTATACATCAACTCAGCATTGCTTGTTTGGCTGGTTCAGTTCACCACAGGTTCCTTTCTTTATTGTTTCTTTACTTTGATTGGCTATTTTCTTTAAATTGCTTGGCTCAGTTATACGTAATTTTCTATGATATATTTTGTTGCAAGCACTCCTAGTTCTGTTACATGTCTAAACCCTGGTACCATTTTGAGTAATCATTTATTGCCTAAGATATTTGGAAAAGCTCTATTTTTCTGTGTTGGTTCCAGCTGGTTCAGTCTAATACGAGGGACTTCTCAATAATCCACCTAAACTCTGTCTGAGAAGTTCAGTACTTGAAGTATAATCTCAATATCATACTTCAGAATCAGTTCCTCTTCAGTGTACTTTGGCAAACAGACAAAATTTTAAAATTTTACTTAGGGAGATTTGAAGTTGATGACATCTAAGTTGAGATATAGGTAATGAAAATACCAGGGCTTAAAAAAATCAGTGGGAATGGGAACTCAGTGGAAAAAAAAAAGACATGGTAATAGTCAATAAGGGGCCAGAGGACCATGCCAAAGTCTTCAAACAGTAGAGTGGCAACCAGAAAAAAATTGGGGAAGAAATCCTCTGAGCTTCATTCATTTACTGGAATACATTGTCTCTGTTGTAAACCAAAGACAGGCATTTCCCTACACTTAGGTAAAGTACCTCTGTCTATAGTTGTAGTAGTAGTAGCAGTAGTGGTAGTAGCAGTAATATAGAAAAAAATGCAATATATGAGAATATGTAATACAAAAAATATAATATTAAAATTTTTTTAAAAATTAAAAGAAATCTACTATATTGCTTATCCAAAAAAGTGCGCTATTTTGGGGTTGAATATGTCATTATATTTCTTGGACTTACAATCCTTTTATTGAGAGGTTAACAATTTAACTTTTTCTGACATACTATCAGAAGTCCAACACCAAATATTTTAATATTTATGTGAATGTGTGTGTGTGTGTGTAAGTATAACCTGTTTGCTGAAGCATCTTGTTTTAAATGTAGTCATTTAAAATATTACCTGTTAAAGATTATTATCAAATAATCTTTTTTTAAAAAGGGTGAGTAGGAACCCTGTCATTTAAGCACCAATGCTGCTTAATGCATTTGATTTTTTTTTGAAGGCAAATCTGCACAACAGATATCATGATTTCCACATCTATATTTTTCATAAAAAGGTACAGTAAAGCTGAGAAATATGATTTTCCAGATGTACAAATAACAGCCAAAGTTTACCAAATAGACTAGAGAAAGTGAGCTTTTTGAAATATAGAATACTTAAATAAATGTGATGTCAGATCTGTGCTACTTTAAAGATTAAAAGGAAGAAAAAGCAAGTAGGCATCATAACAAAATTATCTATTTTCCTAATAAAGGGAAAAAACCCAACATATATGGAAAACTCCTGATTTTTCAGGTGCATAAAAACAAGAGCGGCAATAAAGGATTTTTGTCTTCATCAAGTCCTGAATCTTTTTATTTTATTTTTTTTTTTACTGGAGTACTTTTGCAGTCATTCCCTTTTCTCTTTTAAAATAATGACAGAATAATATTTCAACTCTATCCCACTTCAAATAAATATTACTAGATCTCAGTCTCACCTCTATGCCCAGCAAGATCCTCCTGGAAATTATTCTAAGGCACATTAAAAACAAGGAGGCTTTTGGCCCATCATTCAAAGCCAAGTTGGATGGGGCTTTGAGAGACCTGACCTAGTGAAAGGTATCCCTGCCCATGACGGGAGGTTTGGAACTAGATGATCTTGAAGGTCCTTTCCAACCCAAACCATTCTATGATTCTATGATTCTATTACAGTATATATAGGACTATGTATTATTATAAGTATGTTTGTTACAGTTATAATAAAGCGGTCCATTGTGTCCATCTGTATGGGTAAGTAGATGTTAGGGGCTTGAAAAAAATTGGGATTTTTCATTGTGGTTTTTTTTTTCTGTTTTGTTTTGCTTTATTGATAAGAAAATTATTTAGAAACAAGTAATAAAGTAGCTTGCAATAAAAATATTGGACTTAAAATTATATTACTTAAACTGATGAAAGAAAGACCTCTAGAGTTATTTCCTTAGTAGAAGGGAATATCTTGGCCCCACTGAAGTCAACAGTACCTTTGCTATTCCTTTCAGATATAACAGGAATTCTCTTATAATCTTTTAGAGCTTTGTCAAGTCCTATGACATGAATATTATCTCACCAAGCAGACCAAATTTTATTTTATTTTTTTTTTCAGTTTAATTTTTTGCTTTACAGAAAGAACTCCCTTTTTTCTTCTTCCAGGTCAAAAACATATTTCCTTGGATGCGACACATCCAAGGCCCAATATATTGCACATGCTAAAATGCAATTGAGGAATTAAATAACTTCAACCTTGGAAATCAGCTTACTACCTTTGATAAAGTCAATGTTAAAGCCATTGTAAGTATTATTTTAATGAATACCTGGTGCAAATATATCTGGCTTGCAAAATCATATTGGCTAGAGTGTTGTCTCTTTGAATGTTTACTTTTCAAAAAAAAATGTGTCCACTTTCATAAGAAATTTTACTCTTTTTTTTTGTTGGTTTAGGGTTTTTTTATACAGAGGTTTGTCTGAGGGAAGAAATTAAAACAGACCTTACACATATCTTTATAGGGATGAGGAGAAAAAAGCTTCTTAAACAAGATCTCTGAAAACATAAAACTCACAAAAATCCAAAAGTTACTTCAGTTCATCAACTTAACAGTCTGTCTAGTCAAAAATTGTGCCTCAAATAAAAGAGAATGCTAATCAGTTTGAGAAAAGGATAAAAGAAATGTATGTGAGAAGAAGGATCAACTTATATTGAAGTTTTACTTTTGTAAACGTTGAAATATTGCTTGAAATTTGCTATTACATATTGCATTTCCATCCTTTTTTTCCCAGTAATATAAAGATACGGCATTATGTATCATATAGGTTCATCCAAATTTTAAAACCTTGTCTTTAGAATTTGACAGATGTCTTATACTATGATAATGAATTTGGTAGGTTAATTCCACTTTGCCCTTCATCAGTTCAATATTTTGTTTAATCTGAGTAATGTAAAAATTCAGAAAAAAAATTTAGTATGTTCTCATTCCTAATAATATATGGTAAATGCTTTATTAAAGTTATCTAAACCATGAGCTAACTTTTCATTAATGACTAAAATTACCTTTAGTTCAGAAATATATCTGAGTAGATAAAACTACTTCTTTCTATTACAGACTTTCTTTCTTTTGCAGTTAATAATAGGACTTACGTGTCTCTATTTTACCTTGCTAAGCATGCTTAGCATAATTTATTTAATCTTCTTTAGCCTTATCATCTCAGATTCACATTGTCTAATAGAATAGATACAATACAAAATTTATCCGAATACATTTGAAGGGTCGAAAAGAAAGGCAAAGAAAAAGGAGGAGGGAGAAAACAAAAATCTTTTGCTCTTTCTTTCAGGCTAATCAGTGATGGATGGAGGCAGAATCTCATCTCCACTCTTTAACATTATCGCAGGTATGTTCCACCTGCAATTTTGTTGCATGTATCCTGGTTTTGATACCTATGCCTTGATTAGTTCTTGTAGTTAGTTGATTCTTTGAAGCAGAGACTTTTTAATTTTCTAAATTAGACTATTATTTTAGATATAAAATCCTCTTTTTTATTTTCTTTCTGAATATATATTTATTTTCTCTTTTCTTTATTACTTAGGAGGCATTGTTTAACTACATGCCTCCCATGAGTTTGTTCTAATGCATAGCATTCACTCCAAAAATAATAATAAGGAAGCTTCATTTCTCTAGGCACTGAATACTGATTATCACTGCCTACTATAAATAGTAATCTCTTTTATATTGAAAAGACCAAAAATGTCTTTTTCATTTTCTTGTCTATTTTTATATCTAAGTAAAGAGTCGCAGTATGATTTTTAGCATTATTATTTCCAAGAGACTGCTACATATGATTCTGCAATGATTACTGCTGTTTAGTGCTTTAACTGCAGTTACTGTAACTCTAGCCACCAGCCTCTCTGGATTACTCAAAACTAAATGACTTAGGACTGTTTCACTTCCCTTGGGCTATTTTAGCAAAATAGCTAAAGGGGTTGAGAAAATAGCTCAAGGGTTTGAAAAATGTCTTGTCAGAACTCTCGTATACTCTGACATTAAATCAGTTTGGATTTGAGTTAATGTCATCACTGATTTAAAGATAATAGGTATTTCTAGAAAACTAAACTCACAGGTTTTTAAGTGCCATCACAGGGGTTGCAAATTTTTTTTTTAAAACTGATGTTGAAGAAAATAGCCCAGATAGAGATAGTCTGAATTAGGTCCTCTACAGCAGTGTACATACAAACCAAGTAAAAAATGAAGAGCAGTTCTGTTTTATCATAAAATGTGGGAATACTAGAGGGCGTTCACTGGCCCATGGAAGGTAGGCACAGTCACACAGGGCCCAAGTGGGAAGAAATTGAAAGATTTCAACAGCAATTCTGAATATTTGTATGTTAGAGAGAACTGTAATTCCTTGGATTTAACGTGTTTGATTCAATGCTACACATAAGAATTTGTATTCATACTGCTGAATTATAGACATGTAGCTGAACCCACCTACTCACATCATGCATTTTCTGTAGATGACAGAAGCAGATAAACATCCAAAGAACAATTCAGATCCCACATTGTCACAGCTTAATGTCTGCCTGAAACACTGATCAAATTATTGAGTCCTTGTAAACATCTGCCTAGCTTGAATTTGTTAGATGATTCTGGTATGCACTGGAAAAACAAATCAAACACAAGTGCTCATTATGAGGAGGCCTGCATCAAAGCACTGCCAGTGAGGTATGTACTATATCTGTGCTGCACTAATGGCTTAGCTATATGTAGGGGGAAAACAACAAAACAGAAGACAGACGACCTTTACTTCCTTGTAATGCAACTGTGGAGGGAGACTAGTGGGTAGCAGGAATCCAGTAGCAACTGCTAAGAGGGTTGTAGATATAGAGAAAATCAAATAAGCTGGCCTGGAGTGATGTGATTAATGAGGTCATCTGCATCTAACCATCTAAGTTAGAAAAGTAGTTAGCAGCAAAGATAGTAGTGCATGATCATGGGGAACATCCAGTATGGGTGTCCAACACCCTGTAAGGAAGCTGGACCATTGAATTCCAGAAATACTAGTCAGTGGACAAGGAGACAAGAAGGAACTTAATTATCACAGTGGATATGACAAATATTTAGGGAAAGCATTGCCCCAGTTTTGGGAGAAGATTTTCTATCCTTCCTTTGTGACTTGGTTGTTTCATTAAAAACAGCATTTGTAGATGTCCATTATAAATAAGACAGATGACTCACATCTTTCTTTTTCTAGCTGAAGAATCTTGCTTAGAATTAGGATCCCTTAGTTTCCTTTCCTTTGGTACCCTGAATATATTGAATTCCTTTTTAATAGAATGTCACCACAACTTCTGTAATTAAAGTGAGGAAGTAGAAAGAAAAAAGGTGAAAGAATCTGATAGCTATAATGGAACTTAAAATGCAAAAACTCTTCTACTGCACAGAACATAAGTTTTACTGGGACTTTTTTTGTCTTTTTTTTTTTCCCCTCAAGTGACATTTACCGTCAGAAAGTGTTGATACAGAAAATCGGAGTGTTCACACATGGACGTTTAGAATTCAGCAGAAATGTAATGAAAGCAGTTTTGTAATAGATAATGTTAATTGAAACGATAATAGGATAATAAAATGGTTTGGGTTGGAAGGAACCTTAAAGATCATCTAGCTCCTAACCCCTTGTCATGGGCAGGGACATCTTCCATGAGATCAGGTTCCTCAAAGCCCCATCCAACCTGGCCTTGAACACTTCCAGGAATGGACCATCCACAACTTCTCTGGGCAACCTGTTCCAGTGCCTCACCACCCTCACAGTACAAAATTTCTTCCTAATTTCTAACCTAAACCTACCCTCTTTCAGTTTGAAGCCATGCCTCCTTGTTCTATTTCTACATGTCCCTGCCAAAAGTCCCTCTCTGTCTCTCTTGTAGGCCCCATTTAGGTGCTGGAAAGCTGCTACAAGGTCTCCGTGGAGCCTTCTTTTCTCCAAACTGAACATCCCTAACTCTCTCAACCTTTTGATTCTATAATGATTGGAGAGAATAAACCGGTTTCATATCATCTTGTGGCAGGATGGTCAGTATTCTCTTTAGTCTGGCTTCTCTCTAGGTTGTGAATATCTTTCTTGAATTAGTCACCTTAAATGCCTTTAATTTAAGGGTCCAACTTTTTCCCTAACAATCTATCTGAATCTCTGTTGGATTCCAAAATTTGGATATGAGAAAAAGAAAACTGATAGGTTTAAACAAAAGACTTGGACTAACAGAGACTGGGAAAAACCTCCATCTAGAGTCCAGACAAGGATCCATTGATGTCATGGTTTTGAAATGTCCTGCCCAAGCCAGTAGAAACCCTGCCCTGATCTCATCAAACCTGTGCAGAAGACCTATTGTACCTTATCTCTCCCTTTGTGTTCCCTGGATCCTTGCATTCTGTAAACCCAAATCCCCCCAAGATAAAATGGGTTTTCCCCTACAATGTATGTGTAAGACCCCAAATTTGTTAACCTGGGTTTTACCCTTTTGTCATCCCCCGAAACCCCCTGTTTGTAATAAATTATAATAGTTATAACTCCCTGTTGAATATGTAGACCTTAAACCCTTTAAATATGAACTTGTAAGTCCAATAAAGTATTCCAGTTTTCTGCCTCCGTGGGGATCATCTTAGCGTTACTGACCTCCGCAAATCTCTTAACAAGCCATTCCCAGATTGCCCAACTTTAACTGTGCTCTAGTTTATTAAAAAAAAAATTCTAATTTGCTGGACAGAACTTAGTTTCAAAATTTGTGTGTATTCTGCTTCCTTGCTTTGGTCATTTCTTCTTTAGCCAATGTCAGAGACTTCTTAATAGGTTGTTTCCACAGTTCTCTAACTCAAAATAATTCAACCATAGAAGTAAATCAGAATAAAAGACATTTAAAGTGGGTCTCTCCCTATGCTTCGCAGTGACAGATGAGTTAAAATTTCAGTTTTCAAAAAAGATATTCTACTTTTCAATATTTCTTCAAATACTTGACATACATCCATGGATGTGCCTTATGAAAGATCCTTTTCTTCCGTTTCTGCTTTCCTCACTTGCTTTCATTTTTCCTCTCCCCCTCCCCTTTCCCACTTTTATTATTACACCTGGCAGGACCAGAACAAAATTGTCAACTGTCTCCAGCCAGTTCTATTATTTCTTCACTTCCCTAGAGCTGGCTCTTGCATTTTTGAAAATTAACATTGACAAAGGGCTATAATAGCCTTATTATATGAAAAGAATTTCTGCAGGTAGGCAATAATTATCCTCTACTTCCAGTCATAGATATCTGATGCCCTTTACAGATACTTTATTCTTCTATAAAAGGCATTAGAATAATGAGAATATGTTTCAACATTGAAAGTTTGAGGATTAGTAGCATGTTTGTATGCATGAGAAGAATTCTGTTCTTACCCTGATCATATCCTTAAATTTCAAAAAAAAGTATAAATTATTTTAATGTTATTGTGATTCTTTGTGTTTATCATCAGCAATGCACTATTTTTCTCTACAGAATTTGATGAACTCACTTATCAGTGTCCTTCTGACAGACTTTCTGACTGTGAATTCTGCTTCAAATGTTTTATTGATTATCTACATGTATACATATTTTTCTCTCTTGGTTACTAAGCATAGTCTTAAGTGTGCTGAGCTTCACAGAACTTGTAATATAAACTTTTCAGATGGATTTCACATTATGAACACAAATTTCTTGATATTGTATGATATATGTATATGTTACAAGGAGAGGAAGAAAGCTGTATGCAGAATTCTGATTAAAACCTTTAAATCATTTTCTCTGCCTCTCTTGATAACTAGCTTGCAATTTAGTGTCTGTCTTGGTTATGTTCCCAGCAGGTTATTAACAATTAATTAGCAATATATCTCAAATGCTTTCTGTGCTACTATGCTAATTGCATGGCACCAGAATGGGACTCCACTTGGTAAATACACTGAAGCCATAACCATTTGTTTCTAGATGAGACATATACACAGTTTACATATATTTTTCATGTTATATTCCAGTCTTTGCTCAGAGTTACAGCTAGGAGACATAAAGACTATTTATGAGCTTTGGGGGAAACTATTCAGCTGTTCCACAACATATAAAATATTGAATAATTTTTCTTATGTCATATCTCTCTCATCATTCCCCTCAAGGTTTTTCTTGCTTTCACTCTCATTCTATATCAGGAATCTTGTTCTTTGCATTAACAAAGAAACTAGGAAAAATGACCTTCCAAGCAACTGCTGGATGACTAAAATAAAGAAAAAAACTGCAGATTCTAAGAAATGTCAATTGAAAAGACACCAAAATTAAAGCAATTACATTTTTTTCACACACAAAGTAAAAATACAAGTAAATGCTATACTTATGTGTTCAACAATAAAATTTATACTGTAATATCCCCCAAAATAACATTTAGTTTGTGAGATGTTATATTACAGGATGATAATAGCACAAGAGAATAGACTTTTTTCCTGTAAGATTGACAGTCATCCCTCTTTCATCTATACTTTTTAAGGTGTATAAAATCACTTGATCTTCAACTAGACCAATTTATGTCTCTTTAGTAACAAGAATAGTAGAAACAGATGGAAATGGTGTGCAGAATTAGATGTACGCAATAAATTATTAAATTGGAGTCATATTGAATATTTCTCTTCTCTTAAGGTCATCTAGCCACAAGAAATATAATCAGTTTAAATAATTAATTATGTCATTATAAAATATTGAGCTTATTTTAGTTTCATTTTTCATACATTTAGTCCACTATATTTTTCTTTATGATATTTATTCATTGACCATCTCCTATCCATAAGTTTTGTCTCATATATATTGAATTCAATGGTATTTATTTCACTGATATCAGTATCAAACCCTTCATCTTTTAAAATATGAAATTATTCAAGATATTTTGATAGCATAGTGTAGAGGGAATATATATAAAAAATCCTTAACAAGAGTATTAAAGTATACACTACTTCTGGAAATTATACATTCTTGGGTTTATATATATGTGTATATATATATATGTATACACAAAGATATATATTTTTGTGTGTAGATAGACAGATAAATAAAAAAGACCATTTGATTTTTTGACTCTTACTGCTTTGGAAGTCTCTGTAACACACAAATACATAACTGCAATTAGTATATGCAGATGTGTATTATCATGACCAGGCTTCGCGAACGAAGATTTGGGAAGGGCACTACCCACGTTTGTTGCATGCGCGTTGGTGGCTAAAAAGTCCAATACGAGATAGACACGTCCGGTTGCAAAAGGCTCAGCAGAAAGACTCCTTAGGAGGTATATTCCGCAAGGCACGATTCTTTCTGCGTTGTCTTTTCTCCTCAAGGGTGATCCTGCGTGCCTTCTCAAAGGCATCAGCAGCATTATAGATAGTGTGTCTCCAGACCTCCCAATTGGAGGCCAGAGTAGACCAGTTATGTTGATCAATATGGCCAAGGCTGAGATGTTGTTTCAGGCAGTCCTTGTATCTTCTCTTTGGGGCTCCTCTCTTGCAGCAGCCGGTGGCAAGTTCACCATAAAGCAGGATCTTAGGGAGGTGGTGATCTTTCATCCTTGAGATGTGTCCTGCCCAACGCAGCTGTGTTCTCAGCAACATGGCCTCAATACTTGTGACTGCTGCTTGTTCTGGAACAGATGTATTGGTCACATAATCTGACTGGTGGATGTTTAGGACTGTGTGGAGACAGCGTTGATGGAAGTGCTCTAGGAGACGTAGGTAGTGGCGGTAGATGACCCATGATTCAGATCCGTATAAGAGAGTAGACAGCACAATGGCTTTGTAAACACTGATCTTTGTACTTTTCTTCAGGTGTTTATTTCGCCAAACTCTTTCATGGAGTTTTCCAAAAGCACTGTATGCCTTTGCTAACCTGTTGTCTATCTCTCTGTCAATCTTACCATCCGAGGAGATGAGGCTGCTTAGGTAATTAAAGTGCTGAACTGATTTGAGCTCTGATTGGCCAATGGTGATATGGGGATGATGGAAGACTTCCTGAGGTGCTGGTTGATAGAGAACTTCTGTCTTCTTTAAGCTGACTTCCAGCCCAAAGAGCTCAGCAGCATCTGCAAAGCAGGATGTTAAACGCTGCAGAGGTGCTTGTGTGTGGGCAACAAGAGCAGCGTCATCACCATAAAGCAGCTCCCGGACAAGATGGTTTAAAGTCTTGGTGTGGGCCTTCGGTCGCCTTAGGTTGAATAGGCTTCCATCAGTACGATATCGAATGTAGATACCGTCCTGATCCTCGAGGTCTGCCGTGGCCCTTTGGAGCATCATGTTGAAAAAGATTGTGAATATAGTTGGTGCAAGAATGCAGCCTTGTTTCACACCATTAGTTATTAGAAAGGGCTCAGAAAGTGCATTACCATATCTGACTTGGCTGTACTGATCCTCATGAAGTGAGATGATCATTTTAAGGAACTTGGGGGGACAACCTAAACGTTCCAAAATCTGCCAAAGACCTTTTCTGCTCACAGTATCGAAAGCCTTGATGAGGTCGACACAGGTCACATAGAGACCTTTGTTATGTTCCCTACACTTCTCTTGCAGTTGTCTGAGAACAAATACCATGTCTGTGGTACTCCTGTTGGCTCTGAAACCACATTGGCTTTCAGGTAGAATTCCTTCTGCTATAGCAGGTATTAATCTGTTCAGGAGTATTCTTGCCAGGATTTTGCCAGCAATGGAGAGCAGAGTAATACCACGGTAATTTGAGCAGTCTGATTTAATTCCTTTCTTCTTATACAAGGTGATGATGACTGCATCACGAAGGTCTGATGGTAGTTCACCTAGTTCCCAACAGCGCACCACAAACTTGTGAAATTTAGCATGGAGTGCAAGGCCCCCATGTTTCCAGACTTCAGGTGGAATTCCATCAACCCCAGCTGCCTTGCCGATTTTCACCTGCTGTATGGCCTTGAGGGTTTCTCCTAAAGTGGGGGCAGTATCCAATTCGTATTTCATCGGTTGTTGTGTGATGGACTGAATTGCTGAGTCTTGGACTACACGGTTGGTACTGAAAAGAGTCTGAAGGTGTTCAGACCATCGATTCAGAATGGAGGTTTTATCTGTTAGAAGCGTTTGACCATCAGTGCTGAGTAGAGGGCTTTGGACTTGGTATGTAGGCCCGTATGCTGTTTTCAGGGCCTCATAGAATCCTTTGTGCTCACCCGTATCTGCACATAATTGAGTTTTTTCAGCTAGATTGATCCACCACTTGTTCTGGATGACATGGAGTTTCTATTGGAGCTTGCTGCATGCAAGACGAAAGGCTGCACTGCCATCCTGTCATGCAAGAAAAAGAGATAGGTATTATAATATGCTTCAAAAACTATGTATGTTGCAAAATAAACATAGAATGTACAGAAAACTAATTTAGACAGTGTTTTAATAACCACAATGTCATTCTAAGTAAAAGCATGCTAAGTTCTGAAATATGGTTGAAAATTAAAATAATGAAGAACTTTGTAATAATGAGAAAAGTAAAAGCCTGTCAGTCTGACATCAGTGCAGGGGAAGGTTAAGGAGAAGATCATATTGACTGTCATCATATGACATGTACAGGACAACCAGGGGATCAGGCACAAACAGTCAATGTGGGTTTATGAAAGGCAGATCCCGCTTGGTCTCCTTCTCTGACAAAGTGACATGCTTGCTGGATGAGGGAAAGGCTGTGGATGCTGTCTACCTGGGCCTTAGCAAAACCTTTGACAGGTTTCCTATGGCATTCTCCTGGAGAAACTGGCTGCTCATGGTTTGGATGGGTGTACCGTTCACTGGGTGAATCACCTTCTGGATGGCCAGGCCCAGAGAGCAGTGGTGAACGGAGTTACATCCAGTCAGTGGCTGGTCAAAAGTGCAGTTCCGCAGGGCTCAGTGATGTGGCAAGAACTGTTTAATATTTTTATCAACAATCTGGACAAGGAGAACAAGTGCACTATCAGTCAGTTCACAGGCAACACCAAACTGGTTAAGGATGTTGATCTGCTGGAGAGCTGGAAGGCTGTGAAGGAGGGATCTGGACAGGCTGGATCCCTGGGCTTAGTCCAGCTGTATGAGATTCAACAAGGCCAAGTGCTAAGTCCTTGCAGCGCTTCAGGCTGGAGACAGAGTGGCTGCAGTGCTGCCCAGATGAAAAGGACCTTGGGGTGCTCTTTGACAGCCAGCTGAACATTAGCTATCAATGCGCCCTGGTAGCGAAGAAGTCTAATGGCATCATGACATGTATTAGAAATAGTGTGACCAGTGGGATCAGGGCAGTAATTGTCCCTCTGTACTTGGCACTGGTAAGGCCATACCTTGAATCCCGTGTTCAGTTTTGCGCCCTTCCCTACAAGAAAGACATTGAGGTTCTGGAGCACGTCCAGAGAAGGACAACAAAGCTGGTGAAGGGTCTCGAGCACAAGTCTACAAGTCTCATGAGAAGCGACTCAGGGAACTGGGGTTGTTTAGCCTGGAGTAAAGTAGCCTGGGGACACCTTGTTGCTCTATAACTACCTGAAAGAAGGTTGTAGCAAGATGGGAGTCAGATTCTTCTCCCAGGTAATAAGTGAGAGGAGAAGAGAAAATGGCCTCCACCAAAAGGGTTGTTGGAATATTGGAACAGGCTGCCCAGGGGAATGGCTGAGTACCCATTCCTGGAAATATTTAAAAGACATGTAGATGTGGTTTAGTGGTGGACAGACAGTGTCAGATTAATGGTTGGACTCAATGATCTTAAAGATCTTTTCCAACCTTCCATAATTCTATGAATCAGACACTTTACAATGCACAGCTGATTTAACAGTGAAAATTAGCAGACAAATAGTATTATTTAGTCATACCACAGGCATTTGGTTTCATCTGTTAGCCCAAGTACTCACAGAATGTTTAAAATCTAAGTTTTGAAGGTGAAGCCATGGCAGGATTATAGTCCTAAGTGTTTCTGAAGACAAAGTTCTTATAGTGAATTCTTATAATTTTCTCTCTAGAACTTAACAAAGAATCTAATGGGTAGGCTGAGACTTCATTTTCTGCATATTTCTCTTCAAGAAAATTTCTTTTTTAAATGTCAAATGTTTCTGCCAGAATACTATTTTGGGGCTGAAAAAGATGCACTGTGCTATCCATAATGAAATATTATATTATATTTATTTATTTATTTAGGCTTGGTGCTAGGTGTCTTAGAATGAAGATTAATGTTTCTATAAGTGCTTGGATATAAATTGCCAAATTTACAAAAGTTTGAAGAATTGTGCTTGTTGAATAAAGACTTACTAAACTGCAATGGTAAATTCTCTGAATAGCCCACACCACCTGTACTTCCACAAGCACCTATAACTCCTCTGCTCTTTCCTCATACTTCTACCTGACAAATCCATAGTGGTTGATAATGAAGATAATAAATTGGAAAAAAAACGTAAAATACCTGGATATAAATGCTGGTATTCCAGATCAAGTTCAACTGTGTGAACTTGTATATGTCTATACAAAAAAAAAAATCCAGAACACCATTAATAAACAAATAAACCACCTGCAACAAAACTCCATAAATATTAAAAATATGAAGATAGAAAAAATTTGACATCTGACACCTTAACATGAAATACAGGCAGCAACAGATGACACTGTCTTTAATATCATGAAAAAGGAATCCAGCAAGAGAACAATTTCTGAGACTGTACAAAAGCAAGATCTGGAAAGTAACCATTGGTGTCATCGCTAACACTGAAATGTCAAAATAGACACAAAAAGTTGTTTTAAGGTAAACTTACCTAATGCAGGAATGGTTTGAAGATGAAATCATATAATTACAGGGGAATACATTTTTTAATTTAGGAATAATTTTTGAAACATAGAGTAGAATAAAAACTGTATTAATTTTAGTTGTTGAGGTTTTTTTATGAAGACACTTATATGATACTTGGTTAAACATCACTTATACCCTGTTTTCCCTTCCAGAGGCAACCTTTTTGAAGAATACAAAACATCTGGGAATAGCTGGGAGATAGCTGGGAGATAGCTGAAGGGCATCATATTAGGTTTTGCAGCATAATGATTATTTTTGAAGGTACAGTATATTAATTCTTCTTCATGTCATAATGTATATTGGAAGGATGGATAGAAGTAGTCCATGATAGAAAAAAGGCATGTAATTATAGTCTTGTAATTTTATTACAGAAAAATAGAAAAAAAATAAAAGGGACTTCGAAGAATAGAAGTTAAACAAGGAAACACAACTGTAAAATAACATATCTGCCTTCAGCAGTGAAGATGAGTAGAATGTGGTATTGGGAACTTTACATCATGAAGCATAGAATTTTTAAATTTCTACGGTACAAAAAATACACAGGAAGAAAGAGGAAAACACACATGTTGAGCCTAGTTTTATCTTTTTATGAGATCCCAGACTTAAGAAAGCAATATGTGAATATAGAGCTAAGGAAAGCATATCGGGGGAAAAGAATAGAATAGCTTTAGAAGTTTCAGACTCTTGAAATTGCAATGAATTAGTGATCATGGTTTATAAGAAAAAAGGCAAGTACTATGAGTTTGTATGTTGCAAAATGTAAAGGCTGCCTACTAAATTGCAAGTTTAGAGAGCTGTAAAATTAAAAAGCTGAGAAATGTGATCTTTCAAATGTACAAATAACAGCCAAAAGTTTACCAAATAGACTAGAGAAAGTGAGCTTTTTGAAGTATAGAACATTTAAATGAGACTTCAGATCGATGCTACTCTAAAGATTAAAAAGAAGAAAAAGCAAGTAAAGATCATAATAAAATTATCTATTTCCCTAATAAAGGGAAATCAACCACCATAAATGTCAAACTGATTTTGCAGGTGCATATAAACAAGAAGTGCACTAAAGCCTGCTTCTCTTCATCAAGTCCTGGATCTTTTATTTTGTTTTCTCTTTTTACTGGAGTACTTTTGCAGTCATTTCCTTTTCTCTTTTAAAATAATCACAAAATGGTATTTCAACTCTATCCTACAAAAAGAAAAATTTCAAATAAACAGTCTCACCTCTGTGCCCAGCAAGATCATAGGGCAGATTCTCTAGGAAACTATGCTAAGGGACATGAAAAACAAGGACGTAACAGCAAACAGCTTCAGTCAAAGTAAATCCTGCCTGACAAATCTGGTGGCTTTCTAAGATGGAATTATAGAGTTGGTGCATAAGGGAAGAGCAAGTTGCATAATCTCCCCAGACTTGTGTAAAGCATTTGTCACTGTGCTGCATGACATCCTTGTCTCTAACCTGGAAAGACATAAATTTTACAGGTGGACTACTTGGTGGAAAAGGAAATAAATGGATGGTCACATTCAAAGAATTTTGGTCAAGGGCTTGATGTGGTCAAGGACTCTTCCTCAAGGGTCTTTACTGGGACTGGTGCTGTTTAACATCTCTGTCAGTGACATGGAAAGCAGATTGAATGCACCTTATCAATGTTTTGGACCACACTGATCTGTGTTGCAGACTGTGGTACAGTCAACATACTGGAGGGAAGAGGTGTCATCTAGGTGCCACCCTGACACACTTGACACCATGAAGTTCAATAAAGATGAATGTGTGGTCCTGCATATGGTTCAGGGTAATCCCAAGCACAAATACAAGGCTGGGCAGAGAATGAATTGAGAGCAGCTACGAGGAGAAAGACTCAGATGTGTTCATTGATGAGAAGCTCAACATGACCCAGTAATGTGTGCCTGAAGCCCAGAAATCCAGCTTTATCTTGGGCTGTATCAAAAGAAGCATGACCAACTCTCCCTCTGCTCTCGTGATACCCCATCTAGAGTACTATTTTCACTTCTGGGGCCCCCAACATAAGAAGGAAATGGACCTGCTGGAGTGAATCTAGCAGGTGGACCAGAGGAAGACCAAAGTGATGATCAAAGGGCTTAAGCACCTCTCCTAGGCAGAAAGCCTGAGGGAATTAGGGTTGTTCAGCTTGGAGAAGGCTCCAGCAAGACCTTAGAGCCTTCCAGTATCTAAAAGTGACCCACAAGAAAGGGAGAGGGACTATTGTAAGGACATGTAATGACAGGACAAGGGTTAAAGACTTTAAACTGAAAGAGGGTAGATTTCTATTAGACATTAAGAAGAAATTCTTTACTGTGAGGGTAGAGGACACTTGAACAGATTTCCTCTGGTGCAACCTCGTCTAGTGGATGATGTCCCTGCTCATGACAGGTGTGGTGGAACTACATGATCTTTAAGGTCATGTCCAAAACAAACCATACTATGATTCTATGATCTAATATTATTGAGACTGGATAATGGATCTACTGACAAATAAAGTCAAATAAATGTCATGGTTCAATCCCAGCCAGCAACCAAGCCCACTCCAAACATCCCCCCTTCCTTCTTCTTCCCCTCAGCTTTATATACTGAGCATGATGTCATATGGTATGGAATATCCCTTTGGTCAGTTTGGGTCACCTGTCCCAAGTGTGTCTCCTCTCAGCCTCTCATGCACCCCAAACTTCCTTGCCAGCATGGCTACATGAAAATCAGAAAAGGCCTTGGATCTGTATAAGCACTGTTCAAAAATCACAAAAACATCTCTATATTATCATCACTGTATTCGGCATAAATCCAAATCACAGTCCCATACTAGCTGCTGTGAAGAAAATTAAATCTACCCCAGTCAAAACCAGCACAATAACAAATAGAGTTATGGACGTTTAAATAGTAGAAATATTCCATGACTGCTGCTTCTATGTACTTAGTCATTTTGACATCAGTTTTGCCCCCGGTAGAGCTATTTGAATTTTTCTGTAGATTTCAGAAAATTAAGTGATGAACCTGGGAATCATGATGGCAATGCATTTGGTAAATGCTGTCTTTTTTTTTAATGTTGAGTCAGTAATCTCTACTTCCAACTACTGTTGTCAGACCTGTATGAAAATCTGTGTAAACGGGTTTTGACAGAGCAAGATAATCATAGGTTAAAAAATAAAATAAAAATGGAAATGTCAAAAGTTGCCTGGGAAGAAAGTAAGTTAGTCAATTCTCAGGAACACCGCTAGCTAGCTTTGAATGTCACAAACATGCTTTTTGTAGAAACTTTATTTGTTTTTCTCTGAGAATACTAACTGCAATAAGTTCTGTAAGATGTTTGTTTTCTGTTGTAGCAGTTTACTATTCTGTAGCGAGTCAATAAACTAACACTATCCCAGTTTGGAGGCAGAAACTGGAATAGTTTATTGGATTCACAACTTCATATTTAAAGGGTTCAGGGTTTACATATTTAACAGGGGTCTTGCATATTCATTCTATTACAATTGCGGAAGTTCCAGGGATGAGGTGAAGGGGAAATCCTAAATTGCAAACTTTGGGTTTTAGCACTTACATCATAGGAAAAACTCTACTTTATCTTGGGGGATTTTACAGGGGGGATTAGGTATTGGGCAAGGGATACAGAGTATACACATGCAAAAAGGGGAGAACACAATGGGTTTTATGCAGAGGTCCGATAACATCAGAGCACCCTCTTGCTGTTCCTTGGCAGAGCATTCCAAACAAGTGACATCTGGTTTCTCCCTCAAACAGAGGTTTTTCCCCAGCTTCTGTGACTCAAGGTTTTCTGTTTAAACCCAGCAGTTTCTTTTCTCATATCCAAAATTTGGAATCCAACACTCTTCTGTTAATCTGTTCTCTGTATTTAAAATCAAGGGTAATTAGTCACCTTTTTATTTGTTAATGGAAAATTTTAATTTCCATATTTATGCCTCAGGCCATTGACTTTCACACTAGGACTGTTGTTCTTCTGGAAACAGTATAGGCTTTCTTCCCAAAGTACACAGAATAGTATCATCAACTTCAAATACATTTGAAAGTGTTAGCACTCTAATATATATAAAAAAAATAGAACCTATCACTGAACTGTTTTAAGGACCTTATTCAATAGACTTTATTTTTTGGGGTTTTTTTGGTAATGGGTACCTTCTCAGAATTTTTTGTATAAATAAAACTGCTTAATTGTTACAAGGCCTTTGAGAATAGGATTTACACTTTCATTTTCACATCCTGGTCTCATGAGAATGTCCACTGAAGTTCAATTTCAATGCAATTTGAATAGCTTTGTGAGGTAAAATCCTGGCTCCACTGACTTCAAAAAGGACAGGATTTCACCTGTAGCCTTCTCGTCAATTTTACAATGTCCATAATTTTTTTGCTTTTTTTGGCAGTAATGTAGCACATTTACCCCCTACTCCTAAAACGGAACACAGAAATCTCAAATAAAACTAACATTTTGGGGATTATTTGCAGCTTCTTTGCAAAGTTCCTATAGAAAGCAACCATATAACAAGACATTCACACTAACCTCTTCCCAGAGTCAACATCCTGATGTAGCTTCCAAAGCACCCATAGATTAATGATATTTCTTCCCTGTATGTCTTCCTTATTTTTTCTGTATCTGTTAAAAACCTTATTTTACTTATTCTAGTAAAGTTATATGCTTAGTAAATTCTTCATAATATTGCAATCAACCATGTAAGTAATTGCACTTGATGAAATTATTAAAGAAATATCAAAAGGGGCCAACTGATCAGGTTTCTAAAACTCAAGGTTTGCACATTGCTTAAATGGAATGACCTTTTTATCTCTAAGACAATTTGACATGGCACTGAAAATCCATGTTCTGTTAAAAGTTTTGTTTAAATTATGTTTAACTTATATAGAAATTAAAAACTTGTTTATAGTTTATTCCTTAATACTGCTCAACTTCCATTTCTCATCAATCACTTTATACATTAATGAACTAATGATAGAATACAGTGGATACAATTCTAGATTTGTGGTATTCAGTGTTTAACAAGATGATGGAATTCATTATACCTGGCCTTAAAAACTTCTATTATGTTTAGCAGAGAAATTACAAAACAGAGAAAATATTATACTGAGTTACCAACATATTTCCTTCAAGTTTTATTTATAGAAATAGTAAGGGGGGGTAGAGATGTTGTGTTAGTAATTATGGAAAAAAATCTAACAGCATTAGTGAAAAAAGTTCTCATCTCTCCCCTTCGTCTTCGATCTTTTTCTGGAGGGATAAAAGTAAGACTTCCTTAAGGCTGAACACATCAGCAAAAATCTTTTCTTGTTCTTAGAGATGGTTTAAATTTCCTCTGGAAGTTATTATCTAAAAAAAAAATAATTCATTTAGTCCAAATAATTTATGATACATTAATAATTCTGCTTAGAAGAAGGCAAGGGTGAAACACAACAACTATTATGCATTTTCCTAAGGGTATTGTTGTAGTTTAAGTCTACAAGGTAAAGAAATGTCTGAAGCCTTAATTTCATTGTTAGGTGTATCACTCTTCATGAATGTTCAGTGGGTCACAGATTGAAATTTATTGCATTTTATACATAAATATAGGCATTTAAACCCACATCCAGACAGTGAATTAAATGACCAGCTACTAGCTGGCCAGGCATAGCAGCATATTTTCATTTTAGTGGAAACAAAATTTACTGTCAGTTAGTTCTATCAATGTTTTTGTCAAGGCACTTCTCATTTTAATAAGATGTGGGAGTAAAAACAGCATTTAGTTTTACTAATAGAAGGATCAAATGTTGGCACTTAATTCTTTTCCTCTTATTTCCAAAGATGGCCAACACCACAAAATAGATTTATGAATAAGGGACCTTTCCAAACAGTAGTCCAAATTTTAGGCTCAATTCAGTAGTCTAGAAACACATGTATACTGTCATATGAGAACCCTTATCTTGTCAGAGACCTCTACGTGGAATGAAATAGTGAGATGCAAGATCCATGAAGACTGTGCATGTCATAGACTAGTATGTTACCAGAGCAAATGTCATGATCTGAATAGATTATAAAATTAAAATGCGTATTTAGTATCCTTTTAAGTTCAACGGAACATTATCACTATTGTTCCACAACTAGTCTGGTGTTTAGTTACCTATGTGCACCTTGGACAGGTGATTTAGGTTCTGTATACTTCCTGACTTTCAGTCTTTACTCCAAAAGACCACAGATTTTTCAAAGCCATGTCATAGATGCCATCTATGTATACATGGTTGAGATGTCACACATTGCTCTAAGTGTCATTAGACATCTGTGGGTGTGCAGCTGAATACCGCTGGGGGGGTTCTTCAGATTTTGTGGTAATACATGCCTTGCCAGGACGAACATGTGTTCCAACTCATGTCTCCACTGACTATACCACCACTGCCTATAATGGGAGATAAGAAGACTATCTCACATACAGGCACGATGGTTTGTGTCGTTTGACCATACATAGATGTCATGATTTGAGACTGTGGCCTGAGGTACATCATCTGGCTTCTGACTTCCAGACCAAGAAGCACAAATGTCCCAATGCTATTATGTTAATCTCTGTTGTGTTTGAATGCCCTTCATGAGTGTTGTGGTCTCTAGCATATCTCATGCACCTTTTGCAAGAACTGTTTGGACAATGGTCTCAGGCATATGATGTGATTCTTGTGGTTGTCCTGTTTGAGGCCTTCTGGATCCCTTTCAACTTAGGATATTCTATGATTTTTTTTGTGTGCAACTGAATTTACTGCTACAATGAGATAAATTTATGTGACTGCAGTTTTTAGTAGTATACAACTTGTACATTGTTGGTTTAGGTCATAAGTTCAGCTTCTTTGCTTAACAGACAGAACAGTATTTAGAAGAATTTCAGACAATGTTCAAGCCACTGTCTATATTTAGTACTGTTTAGATTTAGCAATGTAACATACATCTTCCTCTGATGAAAACTGTTTTGCAATAGAATAAAGAATACAACAAAAATATCTTAGAACTCTTTTAAACATTAAAAACTATTTTTAATTATATTATTTTGAAAAAAAAAAGCCTTTGAAACCTGGTTAGCTATACTTACATGAAGTTAATGTGAACTTTTTATTGATGATTATGATAGGGAGTGCAACTACTCAGCAATCAATAAGCAAAGGCAGCAGGAGGCCTGCATGGATGAACAGGGAGAACGTGATTAAATTCAGACCTAGAAGGAAAACATGCAAGAGGTGGAAAAAGGGGCAGATGACCAGGATGAATATAAATACTCTGAACATAAAGGGATGAGTTGAGGAAAACCAAAGGCCATCTGGAGTTGAATCTGATGAGAGATGTGAAGGCAAACATGAAGGATTCTACAAGTATATCGTCTGCAAAAGGAAGACTAGGGGAAATGTGAGTCCACTGCAGTACAGGAGAGGAGACCTAGTGACAATGGTCATGAAAAAGGACAAAGTACTCAATGCATTTCTCATGTCAGTCTTTTCCAAAAGGAAAGTCTGGAGGAAAGGAGACTTACCATTGTTGTAGGAGGATGAGCTGGGGGAACATTTAAACAAACTGAACATACGCAAGTCTACAAGGTCCAGTGGGATTTACCCACAAGCACTAGCTGTCCTGGTTTTGGCTGGGTGTTAGACACCAGATCTGTTATTATCGGGTCAGAACCACTTTGTGAGGGTATGGGGACAGGGGTGGGCAGAAGGGGGGGAAGGGCCAGTCCTAGACTTGCAGACAACAAGGCTGCATCCATCCAGAGCACATGGAAGGGAAAGCCATGTGGTTGGGCTGGCATTATGGTCCACCTGGTGGCCTCTCACCCCCCAGAGTCTCTAATCGGCTGTGGTACCCTTCAAAGGGGACAGTGAGTGGCAGAGAGCCAAAGGTCCCACCTAGGGGGAGCGGCCACAATGGCCAGGGTCTGCTTTTCCCCCTTGGCCTCCACCTGCCTGACCTGTCAACATGTGACCTCCAGAGTGGTAAATAGATCTCTCTCCTCTCTTTCTCTCTTTATTCTTTTTTCTCTTAATTTCTCCTTTTTTATTCTTGTGGGCAATTTAAACACCTATTTTCAGTATTTCACTTAAGTTATGGGTATTTCACTTAAGTTTATGGAGTTTGTGTTTGCTGGGTGTAACAAAGGTTCCCTTAATATAGCAGTGCTTGCTAGTCTCAGTAATCTGTTGTAATGCTTTTCTTTTGTTGGTGTGTTATCTCCGTAAACCCCTTTTTCCCAAAATGCCTATTTTACACCAAAGTAAAAGAAATCTCTTTGAAAAAAATGTTTAGTTTTTCTCTGAAGGTGAACTCAAGGTATCAAATTATCAGATTTTCCAAGGGTTCATGTGGGGAAAATCTCTTGAAGTCTAAAAAAAAAGTAACACCCAGTAAAGTGCGGAGCTTCTGGGCCGAGGAGGATTGAGTAATTTTCTTCCTAAGTAGCTGGTACAACACTGTGTTTTGGATTTAGGATGAGAATTATATTGATAAACACTGATGTTTTAGTTGTTTCAAAGCAGTGCTTACCCTAAATCAAGGACTTTCCAGCTTCTCATACTGCCCTGAGAGGAAGGAGGATGGGGTGACAAGAAGTTGTGAGGGAACAGAGTCAGAACAGCTGACCCAAAGGGTCATTCTGAACATATGATGTCATGATGAACAACAAAACTACTGAGGGACTGGCTGGTCAATGGTCAACAGATTGTGATCAAATGCAATGTGTATCACTTGTTTTGCATATTCTTTTATCATTATTATTATTTTTCTTCCCTTTCTGTCCTCTAATACTGTCTTTATATCAATCCATGTGTTTTACCTTTTTTATCCAATTCACCCCCCCCATCCCACTGCAGGAAGAGTGGTGTTTAGGGCTCAGTGGAGTTTACCTGCCTGCTGGTTGAACCACAACACTGGCCAATATAACTTTGAGGCAACTTTACATAATATTTTTAAGTTCATGGTGATGAGCACAACTTGCTAAGGTGTTGAAGAAACTGTTACTGGTGTCTTGAGGAAGGACAGGAAGAAGGATCTGGGGAACTAAATGACAGTTAGCCTCACCTCAGTCACTAGGAAAGGGATGCAGAAAATCACTCTGGAAACCCTGTTTAAACATGGAAAGGACAAGGTGGTTGTGTGGCATGGATTTTTGGAGTGGGAATGGTGTTTAATCAAATCAACAGCCTTCTACAATCAAATAAGTGGCGTGGATGAGGGAATAACCATCAATGTTGTTTATCCTAACTTCAGCAAAGCCTTTAAAACCTTCTCCTATGAAATCCTCATAGACAAGATGATAAAGTAAGTACCTGATAAGTGGACAATAAAGTGGACTGAGAACTAGCTGAACTTCCAGGCTCAGAAAGTTGTCATCAGCAGTGTAAAGAGCAGAAGAAACCCAGTCACAAATACTGTAGCCCAGGGGCTTGTACTGGCTCCAATACTTTTAATATTACATTGTGAAGACATAATGTAATTGTTACATCAAAACAATTGTTGTAAAATGAAGAAAATATTTGAGGAATTTTGATAATGTTATTACAAGAAAATGTATTCTGCAAATTCTACTTGATCAGTCCTGAAAATCGTAAGATATAATTAAAATTATTTGAAAAATAAGCTATTTACATATTTACCATTTAACAGATTATACCAAGGAACTTAACTCTTAACTATCAGCTGATGGAGATGGGGGCAAATTCACACCATACTGGATATTCAACTCACTACATTTTTTCTGTATGTTAAGTTCTGTACAATGTCTGTAGAAGACTATCATATTTTATTTATGGTTAAAAGCTCAGAGTAAAAGAGCAAATATTATTATTTCTCTGCATTGCACCAATGTTCTCAAGGTTTTTAAAATTACTTTTCTTCAATAATTCAACTACAAGATCTCATCACTTCACTTGTTTGGAGAAGTGTTTTGTTGAGTCTGAAACTGAACAGTGTCACAGCTAGAAGCCAAAGAATAACCTTCTTAGTTTTTTACATCTTTATGAGCACAATTGTTTTCTTTGAAGAGGAAAAGAACCAAAGTTTTCTGTGGCTAGAAAAGGCAGATTTTGTTTTATTTGTTGCTGACTCTCATGGGTATAACAACGAACGGACTTAGGTTTATGACACAGTTTCCTAAGAATATATTCCTCCAAGGATGTAGATATAAGGCTTTTTGAAATCAAATCCCAAGGGAAGAGTATGTCAGAGGATATTAAAAACTGCTGGCTGTTATTCACACTTGATTTCCAAAATTAAAACAAAACCAAAACTGAACCAAACCACCCGAATCCAGTAAGTTTAAATGTCAGACCTTTTTTTTTTCTTTTTCCTCATGATAATATCTAGCATTCTTTGTTTTTTAACATGGAAGGTCAATACATCTTGACACTTATCCTCTTCTGATTGACCCAGATAAAGAACAGAAGTCTATGGAGATCAATGGTCCTACCATTGTAGAATCTGAAGCTGAAACATATTAGATCCCATAAAAGATATTAATAAAGCACTAATAAAAATATTCATATCATAAAATATATACATCATGAGCATGAATAGGCTTCGCGAATGAAGATTTGGGAAAAAAAAATATACATACTATTAGTTAAACACAGCATTATAACAGTTTGCTAGAACACACTGTAGAAGGCTAGAAGAATAACTGTTTACTTTCACTGTCAAATTTTAGTATTTACAGTCACAGCAGTGTATGTTCTGCCAGCCTTACAGTGAAAAGGGTTCATTGATTTGCTCAGATCTGGCAAGTCTTACTAGAATTTTGTGTTGCTTTTACAAAGAGAATATTATGAATGCAACTTTCAGTTCTGCCAGATTGCTTGTGAACAGGGAAATGAGGTACATACCTGTATCTGGCTTGTCCTTCCTACAATTTCCAAGACAATGAAATAGATGGATTACTCAGAGAAACGAAAAAGTGAATCGAAGCCTTAGGTTACCAGCTATACTGTAAGGCAGTGTGTAATTTTGGTGCCTGTTGTCATTTATATTGTATTTCATAGATGTTAAGTACTTAGTATTTTATCTCAACTTCACAGGAAACTAAGGGGTAAAAGTTAATGACTTGGCAATAAAGGACAGAACACTAGATATACAGCTTGTGTGCAGAAATTTGCTTTGTGTAATCTAACAAATCATGCTCTTCATATGTTATTTAGAAGCCAGCAGACCTCAGAAAGGAACAGAACTCAGTTGGATGTGGCTGTAACACTAGAGTTATCAGTGTCAACCTTAGCAACATTGCCTCTAAATTCTGTGAACTGATCTGGGGGACCTCCAAAAGCCAAGTCAAAATTTGTGAGGTTTTTTTCTTAGACCCTGAAGAACAGATCAAGGCAAGTGAGGAAGAAAGAGCATGAAGAAGAAAGTGCAACTAATGTTTGATCTGTATAGAAGATAGATTTTGAACAGTGGCATTAATCTTCACATGAAAGATGAGATTTATCTTGACATTTCTAGGTCTTCAAAATTAATCACATACAAAAAGGGAGGAGGGGAGGGGAGGGGAGGGGAGGGGAGGGGACGGTAGGAGAGGAGAGGAGAGGAGAAGAGAATGATCAAGTATAGATGAGAATGGAAAACTGATCATAAATGTAGCCCTTATATTTCATAATATAATCATGTCTAGACATGGTATTTAAACTACTGAACAAATAAAGTACTTAAGAATTCATAAAATATACAAGAAAAAATAAAAAAAAATCAAGGGGATTATATTACTATTAGTAAGTAGCAAAGTATTACTCTTACTATATCAAAAATGTGCATGAATGAGTGTTGTTATTAGGTGAATGAATTGATTTGTAATAAAAGAGAATTTTCCGATATGTTGTTTTACAGGAAAAACTAAACAGAACTTGAATCACATTTTCACCCTGCATATGGCTGCAAGTCTACTGTGATAAAATTTAATGATATAGATTTCCAGATGAGTTTAGAGTTTCTTTAACCTTTTAATTGTTGATGAAGTAGAAAAAGAACATATATACTGAGGTCCAAATCATTTTCCCGGAACTCCAAAATGTAAGCTGCTATGTAAATATTTCTGCCAGCAGCTTAATAGTAATAAATGATGTTATATCTCAAGGTCAGAAAAACATTCTCTGTAAAATTTGGGTACTGTTCATATAATATGTTGTTTACTTTCCTCCTGTACAGTAAAATTATTTATTTTCATTAGTATTACCTATATATTAATGAGTTTCATTCTAAAAAAAAAAAAAAAATCTAACCCTCCATTGCATTTCCTATAAAGTTTAATCTATTTTTGCTTTAAGGTCAAACACAACAGTGTTTCCAAAGGGGAAAAAAAAGTTAGAAAATAAGCATGAAATGTCAAATGTACTTTTTTAGGAATCAGTCTCTATTCTCAAAACTTATGTATAACTTATATTTTGTGTTTTAATCTGCAATTCCTGGTTCCTAGATGCTGATATCCTTACTGAATTTGGAGCATACACTACATGTTACATCTCTGAGACCAATGGAGAAAGATAATTAAGGGAATGAGGACCCTACTCCTTGACTGGAATTATATCATTCTCTCTTGTTTGAACTATTGTGTGTCTGAAATGAGGAATGTAGTCACTCTTCTGTTAATTCTCAAAGGCCTCAATGAGGTCTCCCCAGAGCCTTCTTTTCTCCAGGCTGAACAAACCCAACTCTTTCAGCCTCTCCACCTAGGAAAAGTGCTACAGCCCTCCAGTCATCTTCATGGCCTTCCTCTGGACCCACTCTAACAGCTCCACGTCCTTCTAATGTTGGGGTTCCCAGAGCTGGATGCAGTACTCCAGGTGGAGTCTTATGAGAGTGAAGCAGAGGGGAAGAATCACATCCGTTTATCTGCTAGCCGCTCTTTTTTGATGCAGCCCAGAATAGTGTTGATTTTCTGGGCTGCAAGTTCACATTGCTGGGTCATGTCCAGCCTTTCTTCAAACAGTACCTCCAACTCATTTTTGGCAGGACTACTCTCAATCTATTCATCCTGCAGCCTGTATTGATACCCGTGGTTTCCCTGACTCAGGTGCAGGACCTTGCAGTTGACTTTGTTGAACCTCATGAGGTTCCCACGCATTTGTTCCTCAAGCTTGTCCAGGTTCCTCTGGATGGATTCCAGTGTGTCAACTGCACCACACATCTTGGCATGGTCTGCCAACTTGCTGACAGTGTACTTAATCCCTTTGTTTATATAATTGATGGAGACATTAAGCAATACCGGTCTCCATACGGACCCCTGAGAGACACTACTTGTTACCGATCTCCATTAGGACAAAGCTGGAAAACTATTTTGGACAAAATTTTCAAAATCACAAAATGACAGAGGTTGGAAGGGACCTTTGGAGGACACCTGGTCTAACCACTGTGCTCAAAAGGGGCTACCTAGAGCTGGCTGTGCAGGACACTGTTCAAGTATCTCCAAGGATGGAGAATCCACTACTGAGGCAACCTGTGCTAAATGACACTCACAGTGAAAAAGTGATATTCACATGGAACCTTCTTGGTTTCAGGTTGCAGCCATTGCCTCTTGTCCTGTCACTGCTCACCACTGGAAAGAGCCTGGCTCTGTCCTCTGCAAATCTTTTCTTCAATACTGCCAGGTCTTTTCCTACCGAGCTGCCCTCTAGGTGGACTGTCCCCAGAATATACTGGTGTTGAAGTTGTTCCTCCCCAGATGCAGGACTTTACACTTCCCCTTCTTGAACTCTGTGATGTTCCTGTCAGCCTATTTCTCCAGACTGCTGAGGTCCCTCTGGATGGCAGTATCTGTCCCTCCTCCCAGTTTTGTGTCATCAACGAACTTGCTGAAAGTGACCTCTTCCCCAGTCATCCAGGTCATTAATGATGATATTAAACGAGACTGTGCCAGATATTAACCCCAGGGTAATTACAATCTGCCCCGCACAGCAGAAGTAACTTTGTTTTTCTGCTAATAAATCCCTGGGGGTTAATCAATACTAGATGACCAGTGTTTACATATATATATCTATATATCTATAGATATAGATATAGATATACAAAAGGGTTTTTTTAGAAGAATTTGGTTGTGAAGGAAAACAGGTATGTAGTTGTTTTGGTTGTTATTATCTATAGTAATATAACAGTATACAAGAATAAAGATATCCAAGAAAATATGTAAAGGGAAAAGAGAGAAAGAATAAAAATAAATAAAGAGAGATAAAGAAAAAGAGATTATATTCATCACCCAGAGGTCTACAACAAACTTGATTGTTGCATTGTCTTGGGAACTGGTGGGAAAGAGAAGCCCATGAAAAATAAAGTCTGATGGGTTATGGCCTCCTCCCCTCAGCCTTTATCTTCAGTCTCCTGGCAGGAGGCTTCTTTGCACAGCTTGCGACAGTAGCAATGTTTTAAGGCGATTAAAAATTCCAATTCCTCACAAGGGTACGCTATACTATGCAGCTGTCAGAACACAGCCTCCTAGTTTGAGATTCTGCGGTATTCAAGTCATGCACACAAAAATGACAGGTAGGATTAAATATTTAAAGGATCCCCTACCCCTTCTGCAGTATTGACTGAAAGCTGGTGAAATACCACTAATAACTTCAAATTACTCTAGACACTTGGTTTGAGCAACCAAGATCGAGTCTGATTCAGATCCAGAATATAAGCATGTACATTTTAGCATCTACATTTAAAAGGTAGTATGTGGAAGAATATTTTAAATTATCATTGTATTCAGTGGAGGTCTAAGTGTGGATTCAATTCCTCAAGCATAGTCATTGGAGGAACACTGTATGACAGTGTATCCCATCTGGCCCTCAGGTGCATGACCAAAAGAATGCATGTCTGCTGTTAAGCCTGTATCATATCTGCCAGGCTTATGTGGATATTTCAAGAACTTAGAAAGTTGAAATAGCACTTGTTATTTATGCTTAGGCAATTGAATCCCTGTTTATATATATACTGTGTATAGTAGGGCCTTAGACACTTGGCTTGCATGTTAAACCTATATTAGGTTGAATTTGACATGACTACAGCGTAATTAATGTGCTAATGAAGGTGATGTATTAATGAGAATTAGTATGAATTAGTGCATGAACAATTCAATGCAGTCTTTGGAGGCTATTGACGAGAGAGAGGGTTTCTGAGATTGTGAATTTATTCTAGACTCCACACAGAGAATGGCTAAACTAAAATATTCTATGTGTTTAGTCCAGCAAAGTGCTTATGAAGTGTTACAAAACTATTATATCTATAAATTGTCTGAAATATTAAAAATGTACACCTTCTACCCAAGTGTAAGTTCATGAAGCTTTAATGTAAGTGCATCAAAATAAGGATCCTGTGTGCTCAAGTGGCTGCTCTCCACAAAATAGCTCATCCAAATATTGGAGGTTGGCTTTCAGACTCCTTTGAAATCCTGGTTGACTGAATTTTCACATTCTGAGTTGTCTTGCTTTTACTGTTTAATAAAACATATGGACACATTTTTCCACAAGATAAATTCTGGTTTACAACTGAATCCCCAAGAAATATTTTTTAAAAGTTTCTAGGAGAGAGTAAAATGAGACAGTAGCTGCATGAGTGACGGGGGTTCGCCACTTGTCTCTATGTACTTGAAGATCTTTTATCCTCTCACCACAGCAGGACTACAAATGTTTTCTTTCCTTTCACAGGGACTTTTATTTTTCTGTCTCCTTTTACTGCCTTTACATTACGACACTAGATGGCTTAGGAAAAATAAAAAAAATATAGAAACATCCCAGTAGGAAAGATCAGTAAGTACTCTCAGTCAGTACAGGTATCTTAAAGGACATGGTTTGTTCTTCGCAAGTAATCATTCCTAAGGGTGCTACTTGACTGTATGCAGGAACTACACTTCTGAGACACCCGATTTTTAGAGTTGTAGTGCTGGAGAGAGTGTTTTTACCTATCTAAAGCAACGGAGAGGAGATCAGAGTAAAGTGCTGAAGACTTTGTCCACAACTACATAGAAATGAAAGTCCAAATTGAAAGGTAACAGAGACTACATGTGAACTGTGATATCTTAAATTCTGCAACTTAAAATGCCTGAATGGCTAAACAAGAAAACTGAAAGTAAAACCTTATATTTTGAATAATGGAGAAGAATTAACATTAGGTCTTTGTCTTTTGGACATTATGTACTAGTTAAGATTAAAAAAACCAACCGATGATGATGATTCTCTAGGACTTGTTTTATAGCAAAAATCTGAAATTTCAAATATGAATGTTAGATATTTAAGCTGTAGTCATCTGTCCTTGCCAGGTCTGCTTAAAACATTTGAAGGTTTATTTCTAATTGTCTCTCTACTACCAGAGAACAGATGAGGAAGGAGTCAAACAGGGTGCTACCCCTTCAGACATTATACTTAAGATAGCTGGGTATAAAATATGATACATGAATGGAGAGATTTAGATTCAGTAGTTATATTAATGCTGATAGTCAAAACAGGCCAGGGAACACACTCTTGTCCTGTGGTCAGTTGGCATGTCACAGACTATGTTCAACAACCTAAAATGTATTAACCCTCAGAAGAGTGCAAGAAAAGGTATTCTTTGACCCATATCATCTCTTAAAACATGTGTGGACATATCTAGGTGAGATTTGCCACAATCTCAAACTATCCTAAAGAACTTGTTAACTATATATGTCAGCATGAGGCAGGGCATAAAATGAACCTAAGCACTTGAGAAGAAAATCACTTCCTTTTTTTTTTACTAACAAGAATAGCAGAAAAAGGTATATTAGAAAAATCAGATATAGTAGAGCTTATGCCAATTGAGACATTGAAATCCACTGGACTTCTTCTTGCCCCCTTAAAGAAAGGGGAAAGGCAGTCCCCATCTATATGCTGGCCAAATATGACAGTTGAATGATAAATGAATGAATGATAAATCCTGTTATAGGATCGAAGGGTCCATCTTTCAGCTGAATCAAAGACTCTGTCACCTATAAGCATGTAGAAACCCCATGCAATTTAAGATTTATTCAGCAGATCCAGAGATACTTCCATCTTGATGTTTAGGATATATGTTGTTGAGTGTTGCCTGCATTTGTTTTGCAGAATCTGACTCTCCCAAGCCATTAGTCCACTGCTACATTTGGTCTCTAGCACCATTACAACATCTTTTTGAACACTTCTTTTTCCTTTTCTAGACTCCCTACAGATGTTTTTTCCTTCAGAACCTGCTATGTGGATTTGAACTAAGATGATACCATGTGCTGTGAAGACACTATTGTTTGACCTGGGAGCATCATACATTCCTACCAAAGAAAATGTCAGCAGTGTTTTTCACTTCTGATGGTAGGGGGAAGAATGTATCTGCTTCTCCACATAGCAGTGGAAGGCTATAGCCAAGGCTAGCTGCATGCTTTGCTCATTATTTGAAGGAAAAAAACCCAGTTGTTCACATTTTCAGACTTTTATTATGGTACATTCCCCAGAGATTCCAAGGAGAGAAGTGGGCGGAAGAACATATGAGACAAGATGACTTTATTTTTTATATCCTTACTAACCACCAATATTTTTTATTTCACTAATCTAAACATAACCCCATTATTTAATGTGTGGCTTTTTCCTCTCTTCTTAAGCCTCATGTTACTCTTCCTAAACTTCATGTTGTTCTTCAGGGGACTTTTTTCCCTGCCTTTACCTCTAAGGTTCAGAGACAAGTACCAGATATTCCTGTTGTTTTTTTACAAGTAGGAAAAAACCACTGATGAAATTTGTAAGAATACAATTTCATACTGAAAAGTAGTAAATTTTTTCTATTCAATATATTTATTTAATTTTGCCATGTCTTGAATCTTATGATATTTTAAAAAAATACATAATGTCTTTAATTTCTCTTTGTTGTTTTGCTATGCTTCTCTCAGATGGAGGAAGAATCTTTACTGTCTGAGTAATCACAGAATAATAAAATGGCTGAGTTTGGAAGGGACCTCTGAATGTAAACCTGGTCAAACCACGCTACTCAAGAAGAACCACCTAGAACTGGTTGCCCAGGACCACATTCAGACACCCCGTGAATATCTCCAAGGATGAAGACTCCAAAACATACCCAGACAATCTATGCTCAGTCACCTTCACAGTGAAAAAGTGTTTCCTGATGATCAGACAGAACCTTCATTATTTCAGGTTGTGCCCATTGCCTCCTGTCCTGCCACCTGTCTATGTATTTGTTATCCTTTCCTAAATTAGGTAAGGATAGGCCTTTTCACTACTCATCCGTTCTCTTCAGGCAGGACTAAAGATTTTTGTTTCTTCTTTTAATTGTTTTGCTATTCTGTCTTCCTTTCATCCTGTTTGATAGTGGAAGGAAAGCCTTTGCACCTGTGCCCAAATACATTCACTATAATATGACTTAATATAAAGAAACAAGGAGTGGGGTTTTACATTGTTCTCTGGGAGTCTTCAGAAGAGAGCATCATAGTCCTGTTAACATTCAGCTTTATTAAAGGGAGAATACTGTCACTTTTAGTAATAATCTACGTGGTGCACAGATGTATCTGCTAAATATTCTGAAGTTCCTGTCAAATTGTATAGTGAACACACATAAGCTGTTTTTTGAATGTGCAGTCTCAGGTCCTTTGGACTTACACTATTGGCATAGAACAATTGCATATTAGATCAAGTCACTCCTGAATTCACTTCAGAGCTAAAATCCCTGGCAAATATGTCAGGGCATTTGCTAAAACAACCACATTTTCTGTAACTTTTTATTGTATCCTTGTTTTTAAGATTTCTATTATTTTGGAGGTTACCAACTACTGAGCCTGTGGCATGGAAGGCAGTTACCATCTCAGATACAGGAATCTT
Source organism: Neopelma chrysocephalum (assembly GCF_003984885.1). NCBI lineage: Eukaryota > Metazoa > Chordata > Aves > Passeriformes > Pipridae > Neopelma > Neopelma chrysocephalum. Next base: position 456,374 of record NW_020897694.1, on the reverse strand, counting down.
GTTGCAAGCACTGAAAAGTGAGTCATTTGAAATAAAAATGTAACTATGTACACAGATGTGCAGTACTTCCTATACTTTCCTGTCTGAAGTATAGTAGAGGCCTTTTCTGTTTGTCTTTCCCCCCCTTTTTTTGTTATTTCTTATTGTAAATGTTAGTGGTGGATCATATTTGATACCATTATAGGTGAAGTATTGTCCCAAATTAAAGGGTTAATTAATGACAGGAGAAAACGAATTTTTTAGAAAGAAGTAAGAGAAAGGAATTCTTTACCCATGATCCTTTCAGTGCCTACTTTTCTCTACTATCCTTCAAATGGAAGCCATAGCAATGAAATAGAAGCAACTTCTCTCAAGTGACTCATAATCACTTCACAACCACTTTTGCCTATGTTTATTGATATATGTAAAAGACAACTAACAATATAAAAAGATAATTTTAAAATAGAATTATCCTTTCTCTTCTAATAATTAAAAATCAGGGGAAATGCATGTATACATCAAGACTTACATGAAGCAAACCTTGTGCTTCAGAGTAGAGAGTAGAAATCCTATGATTTCTACTGCACAGATTTTTGGAGAATAACATATCTATGCTAGTGGTGGATTGATGGAGTTGATTAAGACAGAAATCTATTAAGTTTCATCTGTATTCTTCCTTCCTGGAGTGTCATATAATGCAATTTCAAGCTGACTAGCTCAATTAGTAAAGACATTGCTAAATTATACAGTTTAAGTGAAAATTCTTCTGTTTATTTGCATGTGGAAACTCACTGAATGTCACTAATGTTTTTGTCTTAAAATATTAAGTGTTGAGAAAGTAAGCATGTCTCATAACTGCATGCATTGACATTAACTCTTCTCTGCTCCAGCAAACTCCTAGGCAGTTAAAATGGACTTTGGGTACTCTTTTCTGAATTCTAGCAAAGTAGATTTCAGTCATATTTGATCCGTCATGTTCTTGTTACTTGTGACACTAAGGAGAATATTTTGTCTCTTACTGAAAAACAGTGGGAGTTTTTGCAGCTAATTTCAATAGGGCCTACACAGAAACAGAAATTCTAGCTGGAAACTTCTAATGTGTACATCTATTATTCAGTCAAAAACAACAGAGATCAGTGGAAACATAAAGTTCTATAAGCCAAAGAAAAACAGGAGAACTTTCCTAATGAAATTTCAAAAGGAATTTCCATTATAGGATATTAATGTTAACTAAATTTAAATCATTAAAAAAATGTTAAATCTGGGGAGAAGATGTTGGTAATTATAGGTTCATAATGTATTTTGCTATTTCTATAATAAATGGAATTCTGAAAAAAAGAACTGCTGTGGGGCAAGGTTATAGATTTATCATTCCTTTGTGTATTCAACTATGCACAGTTCTTATGATATATATATATATATATATTCCTTCAATAGTATTTATTTCCTGTGCATGTGTAAGAACAGATCTGTGGGTCTCTGGCATCCCTAGTGAGTATCTTTGCTCTAAAGGAACACTAATGAGCTACCTCCTGAATCAATAAATCTGATTGTTCATGCAAATTGATTAGGATAAAGAAGTTACTTCTATTTCTGCTGTATGAATGACAGCAAGTATAAAAGGATAATACTAAATACTCAGTACTCCATCCAAGAAACTAGGGTTCAAGTTTACTGCAATTGAGATTGAGAACAGTGTAAAATACAACTATATCACCTTTCTGAATGTTATCTGATATTTTTCATTATTCTAATCTTATTTTGTGGAATAAATATATTAGATTTATCTCTATAATTTGCTGTGCATATGCAAACTGATATTGAAAATGTAATCATCAAGATTAATATATGCTTACCTTTCTACTATTGACACTGAATTTTTTAATTAAATAATCAAAATTTTTTACTCTTTTTGGAAGATTTGTTGGCAAGCTCTTCTCAAATGCTATGTGTTCCAAAGAACAATATGCAACAACTAATGTCCGATTTATACCAGTTGTTCACATTCGTAAGGGTCATGGCAAACTGGAGGGAATTCAAAGTGAAGTAATACAATGATTGGCACTCAGACATAAGAGGAAAAAAAGAGAAGCACAAAAATCAGAGAATTCATGTGATAAGATGACTTTCTGCAAAATAAAGATACATACCCTTAACTCCGTAGATACCAAGGGAAACTGAGGGGACTGAGTATCTTGTGAAATAAAGTAGCCTCTCCAAATAACAGAGTCTACTTTTCTACATCACATTTTAGTTAGGACAAAGCTATGATAATTAAAATATTTCAGTGGTAAGTGTTAGTGGATATATATTTCTGTAAGTCAGGTGAAAAATTGCGTACAACCCATTGAGGATTATTTTAAACTAGTAAAGTAGTTATTTGTGGTCATAGAGATTTTTGGACATTGTTTAGGATAAACAGTCTTCATCCATGATGTATACAGTTGCTCTTCTACCAGCAAAGAAAGAAAACAGATGCAGAAAAGGAAAATGGGAATGGTACAGTTGTTCCAAGCAACTTTATTGATAAATGTCAGAGGACTTGCAAAAAACATAGCAACGTTTTTAGGCATAATCAAACTTTCCATCTTTTCTCTAATATTCTTATTAGGATTCCTTTCCCCAGTTGACTGAAGGGCATTTTTGAACCAATATTTAGCAGCAATTCTTTTCTCAAACTCTTGCCTTCTTTGTTCTATGCTGATATAACACAGAACTATTCTTATTCAATGAGAACTGATAGTGAATTTTGATACTAATATGTTGCCAGCTGTCAAAAAAAGTGTGCAGTTGGGGAAGTTTTACCAAGATAGTGAGATTCATTCTACAGTTAAGAGGCCTAAGAATAGGTAATTTATTCAACATCTGTGTTTAGAAGCCCCAGATGTTGTCACAGTTAAATTACAAAAAAATAAATTCAGCCTTCAGAGAAAATGGAGAGGTTCTAGTTAGGAACATCCCCAAAACATGTTTTGAAAACTTCTTGAAGTTTTTTGGAAATTGCTTGATCTTTATGGGTGGAACATCCTGCTTGTTTTCGTTTGGACTATAGCCAGAGTCCTGTTCCACCCGCAGAAATTGAAACACACTTCAAATACTTAAATATTAGGTTGTTTTGAAAGCAAGCATAAGCACACAATTAAACCATAACTGCATAAACATTTTTAGGCCCAATGGTCCCAGGCTAAAAATAGCCTTGGCCCACTGTTTAGGACATATGACTACTCTGTTGTAGGAGCTATTCTATGAAGGTTAAGCATAAGGTAATAATAATTCTTGAGCAAGTGCTTCAGTTCTGACTAGCTGGTGGCTCTCTGATGAGCTCACTATAGTTGTTTTGTATCTTATATTAAGGGTCTGTGAACTGGATCCAGTATCTTGATGTTGTACAATGAGTAAAGGGTGCTGGCTACTGGCCATGCTCCTGTTTATACGGCCCAGGATGCTCTTGCCCCGTGCTGCTGTAAGGGCACACTGCTGGCTTGTGTTCAGCTTGCTGTCTGCCAAGGCCCCCGGAACATTTACAAAGCACTTCTTCCCAGACCAGTAGCTTTTCAAGGAATTACTCCTTTCCAGCTGCAGAAAATGTGCTCCAAGAGGGCTAATTCCACAATTTTCCCAAGGACAAAAGCAAACCTGTCTGACTTGTATCTCCCCAGATCACGTTTTTGACCTTTCTTGAAGGTAGGTGCATCATTTACCTTTTACCCTGATCTCCATGACTTTTGGAAGATATTCAAGAGCAGACCTGCCATGATTTCAGTAAGTTCTCTCAGAATTCTTAAATACAGCCCAAGGGGTCTGGTGGGCATTTGTGTCAGGTTCTCTATAATGATCCTTGACTTGATCTTCATCCACTGCTGTGAGTTTTCTCCACTTTGATCCCTGCCATTAAGCAGAGAGGCCTGTGAGAACTTGTTGGTAAAAAAAAAAATTAAAAAAAGTGTAAGTTCCTGTTACCATTCTTCCATATTTAGCTGTAAGTGAGCTTTTTTCCCTCTAATGTCACCCCTACATGCATGGGCAAGATTTCATTAGGATCTTCAAAGACGTAACACACTTCCATATGTTAATCAAGTATCTGCAAAAAATGCCCAACTTTGATGTCACTTAACCTCTCCTCTGACTCTGAGATTCACAAACTGTCAGCCAGCTGGTTGTCAATCTCACAGAATATTTCCATAATTAAAACTGCTGTTGGAGAATTATGGATCAAGTAGATCCCGTCTCTCCCCACCATTCCTTTCTCTTCAAAGAGGGTTTCAGGATCACAAACACTTAATCTCTACTGACCACGTGAGCTGTGCAACCAAGCATTGACCTGTAAGGTCTACCTACTCCTCCTCAGGTCTTTGGCCAACAGGATGGAGAAGAAGACACCTGGACACCATGCCTCCTGGACACCATGCCTTCATTCACTTTTATTTCTAGATCTAAACAGTTCCTTTGGTTACATCAGAAGTCTCTGCCAGCATTATTATTAGCACCTACATGGGTAAGCTGCAGTGACTGATAATATGAAGGTCAGAGGAACCTTAGCAGGTTCTCTGCAACATCTCCATTCTGAGCACCTGAGAAAAGTAGCGAATCTCTAGATCCAAAATTCATGTTGTCAGACGGGATTTTCTCCAACTAATTTCAATTACCAGTTCTCATCTGGCTCATACCTTCTCAGATAGAGCTTCTTCCCCCTCCTTTGCTACCAGGTCACAAAATCTATGGACCTGAATATCTCTGGGAGGAGAAGGTGGCTTTTTTCCTTTTGACAGAAGTCAAAATATTTTAGATACTATTCCACTAATTGCTGCCTGAGGCTTATTCTGGTCTTTCACTTTTATACACAGTTAGGTGTTTAAGACTTCATCTCTGCAAGGTCTCTGTGAGACTCCTTTCAGACTTTTCTTCTTTTGTGGTGCTGTTCAGTCCAATGTTTAAAACTTTTTTATGTATTTATCATTATTTTCATAAAGAAGCAGATAAACAGTTGTAGACTGGAGTAGCAAAAGTTATCGGTGAAAAGTACCAGTAAAAGTAAATTGGATGGTCTGGGTGTACAAGCCAGTATGTATGAGATGAGAAAATGGAAACATTATAACACAGGGTTTAATATATTTCTTGTTGATAACAACAAGTTCAATAAACCTGCAATTAATGAACTCATCATGCTTCATCCTGTCATTACTGAGAAGTACAAATAAGCCTCTCAACCCATCATGCTATAGAGGAGATCATTCAAAATATCAACATGAATAATGTCTTTAAAGGAGATGATCAGCAAAAATGTCAGGTTTTCATGTAGTTTCACAAAATAATCAACTTCACAGACAGAAATTAAGGGGATTCAATTTACATCATGCTACTCAAGAGTTGTGGCAAACCTTTCAAAACTATATAATATTCAGTAGCATTTACATAAATATTATCATTACCATTCTAAACTCTGTTAGATTAAAACCCAAGCTCTTGCTAATTCACAAGTCTTGCAGGGCAGAACAAATTACAGAAAAAATTGAGATGTCTATGGAAACTACATGTGAGTTAATTAACCTTGACTCCCTTCTCAGTTCTCTCAGGCTATGAAAATAGATACTCTTGTGACATTGTTCATCTCACATAGTTTAATCATTTATTTCTGGACAAGACAAATTGTGCCACAGCTTATTTCTCTGTATTTACCATAAAAAAACTAACTGCATTTAGAATACATGTCATTTGATTTCATCCATTTAAAAGTGAAATATCTGGTAAAGAATGGTCTTCAGAACACTCTGTTACATGGCTCTTCATCCAGAGTTTGATTCCTTTTGTGTGTTTTATTCTAGGATTGGATGAATCACTCTGATTGTATCTATGTTTTTTTTACATCTCGATGAAACCTGTGATATAATTAGAATAAGCCCATAAAAATTGAGGATAATAGTCCTTTTATCTAGTTAACTGCCATCTGAAAAGGATGGCACAATCCCCATGATTCTCAACTCACAGCAAGAATCCTAATCGCCAAATTACCCTCATCTATAAAATGGTTAATTTTGAACTTCCTCCAGGAAACCCACAACATTTCAGTGGACAGTAAGAGAGATTCTCACTCATATTTCAGATAGTTTCTAGGAGAAAAACATGACTTAATCTCTGCATACTTAGAAGAGACCTAATCTATCTTTTTCTGCTCTCTGAATATTAGCAAGAGAGTAGATTACACTCCATTTGCTGTATTTTCTTCAGTCTGCTAAAGTAATTGCTGCTGTTTTGTGATAGACATATCTGAGGCCATCTACTGAGCTTGTCTCAGTATTTTAGCAATAAGCTCTTTCATTTGAGTATTTTGCCTTCTCTAAATTATTATTTTTTTTATTTTCTGACAAGGCAGAAGAAATTTTGATCATTCCATTAAGTTTTTCTCCTAGGCATCTGAAGAATTTAGCATGTGAAAATATTAGTTGCCACATGTCTTTTTGATTTTTAAAGCAAAAGTGAAAATTTTCAGGTTGATTTACTTAATTTAGTAAGTAAATTATGTTTCAAATAAATATTAGCCATCAAAGTTCCATATTCAGTTCAGTATTTAACAGCATTAGGAACAGAGATAGCAAGGTATTTAGGTTAGCAAGCTAAAATTCATTTTACAGTAAGTTCAGACTTCTCAGTTACTTCTGAAAGGAGAATGGTGTTTTTTAAGTTCCTTCTACTTTTCTCCTTTATCAGCCCTAGTCAGGTCATCTCTGGAGTACTGTGTCCAGTTCTAGGCTCCTCAGAACAAGAGAAACATCAACATACTGAAGAGAGTCCATTGAAGCGTCACAAAGATGATTAAGACGCATGCCTTCCCATGAGGAAAGGTTGAGAGATCTGGGACTGCTTAGCCTGGAGAACAGAAGAGTTGGTGGAAGAGGAAAATCTTGTTAATATATATAAATACTTGAAGGGAGAGTGTGAGGAGGATAGAACTAGGCTCTTTTCACTGATGTCCAGTGAGAAGACCAGAGGCAATGAGCACAAAAAAACCACAAGTTCCATCTGAACATCAGAAAACACATTTTCACTGTGAGAATGACTGAGCACCAGTACAGGTTGCCCAGGAAGGTTGTGGAGTCTCATTCCATGGAGATATTTAAAAGCCATATGGGTGTGATTCTGGGCAAACATTTCTAGGTGACCCTGCTTGACAAAGCTGCTAGACCAGATGACCTCTGGAGGTCCCTTTCAACATCAGTCATTCTCTGATTCTGTATTTCCTGTCAGTTAAATACTCCAGTGTTACTAAATGTCATGTTTTAACCCCAGTTGGAAACTAAGCCATCCAGAGCCACTCACTCTTTCCAGCCCCTCCCACCCCCAGTGGCATGGATCGGAGAGTATTAGAAGGGTAAAAGTGAAAAACCTCTTGGAATGAGATAAAGACAGTAAAACAGGGAAAGTAAAAGCCACATGCACAAGCAAAGCAAAACAAAGAATTCATTCATCACTTCCCATGGGCAGGCAGGAGTTCAACCATCTCCAGGAAAGCAGGGCTTCATCGGTTACTTGGGAAGACAAATGACATAACTCTAAATATACCCCCTGTCTTTCTTCTTTCCCCAGATTTATATGCTGACTATGACTGAACATGGTAAGAGATATCCCTTTTGTCAGTTGGGGTCATCTGTCCCAGCTGTGTCCCCTCCCAACTTCCTTGTACACCCCCAGCCTTCTTGCTGGTGGGATGGAGTGAGAGGTAGAAAAGTCCTTGACTCTGTATCAGCACTGCTCAGCAGTAACAAAAAAACTCCTTTGCTTACAAAACCAAAATATAGGCCCATACCAACTACTAAAGAAAAAAGTTAACTTTATTCTAGTCAAAATCAGCAAAACAATAGACGACACAGACTACCTATGACCTTGATGACTTATTAAGAGTCAGCTGCCTCCATACAGACATCTTAAGATGATGACACTTGAAGCAAAGGAATCTAGAGCTGGTGCAAGGAATACAGATCCACTCTAGAGAAGCTGTCAGATGAGCTTTATTAGCTTGATAAGTAAAGCCTGATAGCTTGATCACAACGAGAGATCTTGAAGGGAATCAGGAGAAAAAAAATCTGAGAAATTACATAAGCAAGAGAATACAATATAGACCAATTATTGAGACAGAAAGATAGCTACATTCAACCAATACTTCATGGTTGCCTGTGATATGTTTCTGAAAGTGAAGGAGCAATCCATAACTGTCAAAGATAACCACAAAGAAATTTAATCAAAAATCTATCTTCAGGCTAAAACTGTCAGGGCATGTGAGCAGTAAAGTGAAACTATAAATAAAGAGCAGGAGAATATATACAAGAAATAGAACAAAAGATGACTCTCAAAAGATGGATGACCTTGGGAAAAGATTCCTAAATTTGAAACTAATCTGGTCCAAGAACCACTATTCCCAAATCTAGAGCTGATCTGCACCAGAAATCATCTATGTGATCCCTGCTCTATTACATTGGAAAAATTCTGGCCATTGAGAGAGAACAACAAAAAAGTTGTTTTCCTGACATTTTATAACTTTCTTACATACATAGCACGTATTATTTGTTTCATGTGGAGAGACATAATGTGAAAACCCACTGTTCACAAATTTTCTGTCCTACCTCACCAAATAAATGTAGTTCACATCAACTTACAGTTCTTCATCTCTGCAATTCCTTATTTTTTCCCCAGATTGTCACTAAAATCAAGTACCTTCATCTGCTCCTCATGGAGATTGATCTTAGGAAACTGTTTCCCTGTGAACAGCTTTGGTAACTTCAATGTAAACTCTGATTTTATCCAAGACAGTCCAAACACTACAGAGTAACCACAAATGTGTATCTTTTTCTGTAGACCACAGGGGAAGGAGAAAGAGTTGCATTCCTCTTGCTCTGAGCAATATATATTATTGGACTAATTAATTAGAAATATAAACCTACATATATAAATTTCTGAATTTTTGTTTACCGAATTAGGAGACTGAAGATCAGTTTCTATATTACGGACTGTTCTACATTCAGAAAAGGTCTTAGACTTTGGAATAATCCTTCACAATTAAGGATAGCATGGATTCTTTGTGAATAGGGAAGGTACATGCTTTTTACCAAAACAATACAATGCAAGAGTAAAATAATAGATGCAGACAGTAGTTCCTCTCCCTCTCCCTTTCCCTCCCCTCCCCTCCCCTCCCCTCCTTTCAGATCTAGCCTTAGATTCTTTCTTGTATCTTGAGTAGGCAAGGAGAGTATTCACAAAAGTTAAGTAGAGAAGCTTGGTGCATAAAAATTTCTCTACTGTTAGTGGAGAGAATTCAGTTGTTCAAAAAAGGCATTCAGAGCATTTAAAATTAAACTCCTGAAGAACCCTTGAATGAGGTTCTTTCTCTCTCCACTAATGGAGAACTCTATGAAAACCAGTTGCACAAGAGAAATTCTGTCTTGCATACACACACAATGGTTTCCCAAGTAATTTGAAAATTAGGCAAATATCTAGCAAGAATTTTTAATGGTAACTGGAAATAATAGTAAGCTATGGAGTTACGAACATCACCAGCACACTGGTTCTACCTCAGTTTCCCAAAACTGAATGGATAGTCTTCTCCTGTCATTCTTTCCTCTTTCTTTACTCTTGTTCCTTTGGTCACTACATCATTTAAGAAAGTCGTATGCATTCCTCCTAAACAGAACCTGAACCAGGATCTGCCAAGTATCATTTTAATAGCAAAGCCATGTCCAATAAAATAGGTATAAGCTTAATGATGTACATGTTGTGAACTCATATGAATAAATGATCAAATTATAACTAGGAATAAATTAGTTCAGCATAGGTTAAATAAAATAAAAAAGAAATCAAACTGTGCACTACAACTATCAGAGTTTTATAGTTACCCGATAAATTTAATATATAATAGACTTCCCTGAACGAAAAACCTACATGTTTCTCTGTCCTACAGCTTTGGAATACCAGCCATAAGAACAAGGAAAGTTTTCCCTTGTGATACTCACTTTCTTCCTATTTGAAAAACAAGTCAACTAGTGAAAGAAAAAAATATATTGATTTTGAGAAATGTGGATTATATTCTGTGTGGTTTTGTGAAGAATGAAAGTGTAAACAGCATAAATACATTCAGACAATTAGACATTTCTCCTTGTTAAACAGCAACAGAGTAGCATAAGCTCTGATACCTTGGAAGGGGGAGGAAATCCCAGGGAAATAACTGTTTCCTTTATTTGCATCTAACTGCAAAATAGTAAACTGTATTAAAAACATCTTTAGACTGACATTTTTTCTTTTTTATAAGATGTGTTTATTTGATGCAAGAGCTTTTTTGGATAATTACTCATTATTGATGAAGAGCAAAATAAGTCTTCAAGCAAGGCCATATATAATTTATAACTACATATGTTTCAGCAGCTGCCAGGATTACGCTGCTATACATGTTTCAAATTTGCAACATTCTTCTGGATGTTAGAAAAGACATCTATTTCTCTCTGAGGCAATCTTTCCCCCTCAAATCTTTACAGTTAGTATAAAAGTTCTCAATTTGTGCAGGAAATCAGAAGAATCACATGAAGTCATGTTTTATATAACAATATTTTATGCAGAAAAATAGCTGATTCAGTTTTAATATTGTGAAGTGGAAGTGATATAAACCTTCTCAGCTTTATGGTCTGTATGGAGAACAAAACATATTTAAAATATTTTCCTACTAAACTATAACAGAATCCCAAGAACAAGGTAAAGAGGCCTAAATTAATACAGACTTTGCAATCAAAAAATAAGAAAATATAACCTCAAAAGATGAATGTGCTTAATTCCATTGTTTCTTTGTTCATTAGCTGCCATGCAAACAGTGTCTACTATTAATGTGATGAAAAATACAGATAATGTTTTAAGATTTTTTCTCACGGGAAACATTTATATGTGCCATTCTTGAACTATGACAACATTATATGTAATAAATTAATATACTATTTAGAAATTAAAACAAAACAAAACCGTACATTGAAGATACATAACATGTTTAGAAATAGAGAATTTCTGAGAACATGAATTTTTAATTGCCTTTGTGAAAAGTTCTGATAAGCTATGACTGTATAATTATTTCTCTACACTCAGGATGTGCTAGTACTACTTTTCCTGATTACAGTGATATTCTAAACCTTAACAACTCAGTGTACTGATGAATATTTGTAATTGGAAATGTGAAATAGCCTAAAGCTGAATTAATTATGGGTTTTATATGTGCATGATAAGGATATGTCCATATACGTATGTAGCCAAATCTTCGTTCGCGAAGCCTAGCCATGATGTGCATGATAAGGATATGTCCATATACGTATGTAGTTAAAAGAATATGAAAGTTGAAAAATGAATCATTAAGATGTCTATAAAATATGACAATTATTGAGGATTGATTAGAAACACGAGGCCATATGAATATAGCTAAGGCTATGGATGAGCTGCTAAAGTGCAAAACGCAGCCTGTCTAGGCCCATGAGAAAGTCTGAGATAGCAGGGCCATGAGAAAGCAGCAATGACCTTGTGTATTCTAACTTGGGCTGAAAAACAGGAGCTTGGAATTTGAAAAACAAAAGCACTTAACGAGCCACCTGTGTAAACAATGGAAGGCAGTTGAGATGATATCACCTATTAGTCAAGTGCCAATTAGGAGCCTGATCTCTGTAATATGTATGAGCCTATTATGCAGTGTATATTAAGTTGCTTTCTATCTTCAATAAACGGAGTTTTTGGATCCTTATATTAAGAGTCCAGAGCTTTCCTCGCCGACAGACAATAAAGGTTGCACCTCCTAATATAATTCAGGCCCCAGGCAGATAAACATCATGTAATATGCCACAATAATACCATTGGAAGCTTTTTTTTTTGCTGCAGGACAGGCAACATTTATTTATCTTTTACCTTACTTTTTGATTGCTTTGTAACTGTAATAATTACCAGTGTATCATTTTATGCAGAAAAGAGGGAAAAAATCATAGTACAAAAAAAATTAGTCACCCCCTCCCTGAAGTCATTGACAGGCTCAAGATCTTTACAGGAATTTCAGTTCGCTTGTCATATGGATTAATTGAGTAAAATATAGCACTAAGATGGCTGTTAACTTCTTGATTAGCCCTACTTTACAGAAGACTGGAGACATTGAGAGTTGTAAGTCAGTATCACGATTTTTTTTTAAAATTAAAAAGGAACACTGAATTCAGGAAGAATATTTCTGTGCTGAAAGTCTGGAGAGAAGTTTGCCTGATATGATAGACTGCTAGACCCCTTATCTGATTTCTTCTGACACTACCTTTCTATTCTCAGTGTTCATTCCTGTTTTTCTTTTCTGTTGCCATTCCCACAATCCCATGCCCAGTCTTTTTGCTTTCTAGGTTTTATTCCATATTTACTATCTCCTGCAATTACCTAGTTTGGTACCTGCATGTCTCCTTCATTGATGTACTTCATCATCCTCTCCCACAATCACCTTCTCTCTCCACTAAATTTTGCCATTCCCCCCTCCCTGTTAATATACTTCTCTGGTCTTTTTTTTCCTGATCTTCCCTACCACATGGACCCACACATCTCCAATTTAGAGTTGCCCTCCAATTCATACTCAAAAATTCATATTAACTAATGAGAATTTTTTTTTGTTAATCTGTTTTTCAGCTATCAAGTAAACTTAAAAAAAAAGTTCTACTGAAATGAATGGTAAATGCTTAGAGTTCAAATTTAGGATGTATTTCAGTCTTTGTCTTAAAGCTTGAACTAATTCTTAAAAAGCAATAAGTATGACCGTACTTCAAATATGCAGAACAAGATCTTTTCCTGAAATTCCATTCTAAAAAAAAAAAGTGGCTGTATCATTAGGCAAATATCCAGGATGGGAATTTTAAGTCTGAATGTATTAACACTGGCAAAATTAGAGTGATTGAAACCCTGATTTTCCTATGTCCAGCATCCAAGAAAATAAGATATCTACACTGCCTATAAATGGAAGATCATCACCAAGTGATGAAATAAATTTTGTTTAGAATGAGGGAATTATTGGCAGGTTAAAATTGGAAGGTATATCGTGTTAAAAGCAGGACTAATTTCAAAGTTAGATCGCATTGCCTATGTCTTGTCTAGCTGAGTTATGAAAAACTCAGGGGGTGTATATCTCACAGCCCTTCTGGGCAACCTCCTCCAACACTCAGCTTCTTTCATTGTGAAGAATTTTCTCTTCAAAGGCAGTCACAATTTCCCTTATTGAGTCGTTTTCCTTATTATCCGTCTGTTATGTACTTCACAAGAGAAACTCGTCTTATAGCCCTGATTTATGTAAACGAGAACTATAGGTCAATTCCCTGATTTATCCTTTTCTTCTTCAGTTTAATCAGACTCAGTTCCCTTAGACCTGTCATTGCACTCTGATTTGTCAACATCTGTCTTATACTCTACCATCAAAAATGGGACACCGTTTTCCCGCCATGTTACAGTTTTCCAGCCTCATAAGTACCAGGACAAAGGGATACTTCCCTTGATATACAGACTATATGACATCTTTGCAAAAGTGGTCCAATATGCAGTTGATGGTCATCACTGCAAGTGCACAGTGCACTTTTAATTTATAGAGTTTACAAGATTCTGCTTCAGTTACATTAAAAGTTTATTACTTTAATTTATTCTTCTTGTATTTACAATTTTAAATTCTGTTTCATTTAAGAGCTTTGGCCAATTTTCCCATACATATGACACTTCCTTTTTTGTTGTTTTATTTATTTTTAGATCAATGAATAAATAGTATACGCTGTTTCCAAGTATTCTGGGCAAAACCTGTAGTTTCAGCTGCAAGATTTAGGGATTATAGAACATGCAGGTGTTCTGTACTACCTGAAGACAGTTTTCTCGTGTTGGTACCTACATGGACCAGGTTATAGGTTCAACCTTTTTTTTGACAGACGCTGCTGTACTACAGACATCACAGCAACCTGTCAGGGTTTAGCCTCAGCAGACAGCTCTGTTCCATACAGTTGCTCACTCACTCACTCCTCCACAGTGGGATGGGGGACAGAATTGAGAGGGTAAAAGTTATAAAAATCAGGGGTTGAGATAAAGATAGTTTAATAGGAAAGGAAAAACCATGCACAGAAGCAAAAAAAACAGGAATTCATTCACCGTTTTCCATGTGCAGGCAGGTGTTCAGCCATCTTCAAGAGAGCAGGACATAACAGTAACTTGGGAATACAAATGGCATCACTCCAAACATTCCCCATCTTTCTTCCCCCAGCTTTATATGCGGAGACGATGCCATATGATATGGAATATCCCTTTGATTAGCTGGAGTCAGCTGTCCTGGCTGTGTCCCCACCCAGTCTCCTGAGCATCCCCAGCCTCCTCATTGGTGGGGTGGGGTGAGGAGCAGGAGAGGCTTTGAAGCTGTGTAAGCACTGCTCAGTAGTAACAAAAACTTTTCCGTGCTATCAATACTGTTTTTCTCACAAATCCAAAAGACAGTACTAAACAAGTTTCTTTGAAGAAAAATAAACCCTATCCCATTTAAAATGAGTACAGGAACACAAACAGGAGTCCAGAAAAGGCATAGGTAACAGTCATCTTCTATATTACTGTCATAAATAAACATATCTTTCCTTGCATGATTTTTTTTCAATAAGGTTTTATCTGTCATAGATGAGGAATCAATTGTCATACATAATTATGATGTTATATTAGAGTGCTAAGAATATCTTGAATCTCCCTCAGCTTACAAAATAAATGTCTGCTCCTCTTTTTGAATAAAAATAAAAATGTAGCGGAGATTCTGGCTAGCTCAGTAAAAGATACTATTACTGATTCTGACCCAGTTGTCGGCATTGCATTCCCTCCCCACTGGTACCACAACAAGAGAAAAAAAGAAAAGTTTAATTTAACTCTTAACCTTTAGCCCCTCTGAGCAATGTGTCATCATTTCCATGTGTTATGCCAATTGATTTCATATGCATTATTTTGCCTTCATCCTTGAAGTGGTTTTGCCATGTTTAAAGCAATTAAAGCAAATAGAAAGTAGAATTGTTGAAATCTGAATGGAAACCTTGACATCAGGGAGTAGGTAATTATATGCCCTGGGGCAAGATCCTATGACAACAGTGGTACTTGAAGTGGGACTTAAGTGACATTTATTTGTGTATCTCAAGCATCAGTTTTCTATTTTCCTCTTCAACAGCTGTCTGCTTATTATAATTTGACCTTTGAGCAGTTTTAACAAGTCTAAGGACCTTAAAGCTAAGCTATTTTCAATCTATGAAACAGTTATATTTTTACCTAAGTCCTGTGAGAGGCCTTATCAAGGTCTCTGTGAAATACAGAGAATGTTATCATTAATAAAAAAAAAAATCAAATCTATGTATAAATGGTGTATGTGGTGATCAGAGCTCACTGAGCAAACAAATTCATCATTCAGTTCTTCCCTCTGTTGCTGAAACTCACCAAACCGGAGGCAATTCGCAGGACCTAGGAGTACTTCCATCTATTTTACTGAGACTGTGACATTGCAACAAGTTTATAAGGCCGCAAAAGAAGCAGAAAGTGTATCTTATTCAGCAGTCTATTTCTTAGGGAATTACCTGGTGTAAAGAAATCCTGGTTTACAGTCCCATAGGTCTTACTATATATATACCTGGCATATTAGACTAAAAGTCTCAAGAAAGGGTATGAATAACCATCTATCCTAAATTTCACTCAAAACCTCTCTTTATCTTTCTGTTCCTGCAAGAAGTGCTATTTTTCTCATCCAGTACATTCCTAATCCTTAGCAATCATCCCTGGTGTGTTTCCTCATATTTAATAAGAACTATGATACAAGATAGATGGATGTGTTTTATGAATTGCAGATGCTTTAGCTAGCATTTTAGAGGATACATGGGCACTTTCACTCAGATCCTGTCCCGTGTTGCTCAGACATGATCCAATCTAGTCTGGCACCTGCTAGCTTTATTAGCACAGTACTTTCCTCAGGATAATACTCTGAGAATAAAGAGTACAATAACAAGAACCTGCCTCGTCTTGAAGTTACAAAACTCTTTTTATGCACTGCACATAGAAACCAGCGCACTTAATTAAGCCCACACATCCAAAAGAGATCAAGGATTCCTCTGTCTTGTCAAACATCCGTAGAATGATATGTCTGGGCATCTCACTTCTAGATATTCATATCTTGGATTTGCTTGTTACTCATTTTTAGTGTTGTAAGGCTAACACTTTTCTTTGGTACAATGTCTATATGTTTTGTTAGAACATAAAAACGAAAACCCCTAAAAAACAGAAGGTGTTTTCTCAGAGATAGAGGTATCCAAAGCATTACATTAAAAAAATTTTAGTACTCATTTGTAAAGGCAACTAAGTGCACAACAACCAAGTAACTAGTTTCTTGGTCCTTTTCCTAGTTCTTAACTATGATGGTTATATTCCTACACTCATACACATGGAACAAATATTTCAACACTTATATACAATTCAACATGTGAATACTAGGAGTCAACCTGTTTTATTTTGGTGATTTGCTAAATCTACCAAATAGTAAAGCTTCTCAAAAGTCATAACTTGTTAATATTTGACCAAAACAACTAATTTTAACCTAATGGATGCTAAAAATTCTTTATAATTTAAATATGTTTCTCTGGAAAGATGATGCTTTCCTTTTAAAATTTCTTTGCTTTCTTCTTCTTTACTTTGCTCTTTATGTTTTAACAATATTGCTTTATCAGTTAATACCTTTGAAAAGTGAGTACTGCATTGATATATAAAAGTATACATACTTCAGAGTCATACACATTATTACATATGGCGGCAAGGTTTCAGAGACTGCTCTAAATAAAGAAATAAATAAGTGTTAATGTATAATTGCAAAGCAAGTTTAGTTATGACAAACTGCTTAGATTTCTAAACAGTTAACAAGAGAAGTTTTGCTTATTTATTCTGTTAAGTATTCTCCATATAGAAATTAGGTAGGGACTAATACACAGATTTTTTAATAAACATGCATAAAATGTTCACAGTTTTCATGGGATCATAATCAATTACCATATTTACCAAAGAATTATTAAATAACGTTGTTAGGTAATTATATTATTTGCTAAATATGAAGGGGTTTATGTAATAGTTCCTGACTCTGACTCTAGTTGAAAACCAATGATCTTGGGGAAAAAAAATTTTCAAAAAAACAGACCTATGGAACATTACCAGTTTTCTGGATTGCTGTAAATGACATCTTTTCCAACCAATGACTTTGTTGATAGCATCAATACTGTTCCTGTAAACACTTATTCATCCTAACAACAGTATGCTATCATTATCTTTCACAGAATAAGGGTGTATAGAGACAGATTTCAAAAAGTGATTAGGTGAATAGAGACATTAAAAATATCATCTTACCACCAATTACAACAAAGACAATGATAT
The DNA here is from genome assembly GCF_003984885.1 of Neopelma chrysocephalum. Classification (NCBI taxonomy): domain Eukaryota; kingdom Metazoa; phylum Chordata; class Aves; order Passeriformes; family Pipridae; genus Neopelma; species Neopelma chrysocephalum. Next base: position 438,962 of record NW_020897694.1, on the reverse strand, counting down.
ACTTCTTGGCATACTACACTACAGTCCCTGTAGAGATGGTGTCTGAGTTGCTTTAAATCTGTCCTACTACCATCATATACTGTGACAGCATCAGCTGCAGAGCTATTTTACGTGTCAAAATTAAGTAATATGTGGATTGTTTGTGTATCGTATTACTTATTACACTATATGTGTCAGTGTTTTCCTTCATGTTGTTTTCCTCATCTTCTCTTTCTCCTTTCTGTTTTCTTTTACAGTGATTCATGTGTCTATGCTGAGAGTCCCTAAGATATACAAAGCGTGGTAAAATGGTTAAACAAAGTAGATACCTCACTGTAGACATTTACAAATGACTTAGAAGACTGATTTGATGTTCATACATTCTGCTCTGGGTGATATCTGCAGAAAGCTTTTAGGAAATGCCAGACAGTACGCTCTGACAAAACAGCTGGCCTGCTGAATTTAAGCTCTTCACCTGATGCACTTGGAAGTGGCACGTGCAAAGCTGTTCTTTACGTGTTTTACATATAATAATGGGATTGTTTATGTTGGAAAAGACCTTTGAGATTATTGAGTCCAACCATTAACCTAGAACTGGCAAGTCCACCACTAAAGCGTGTCCCTACATGCCACATTTACACAGCTTTTAAATACCTCCAGGAATGGTGGCTCAACTACTTCCCTGGGCAGCCTATTCCAATGCTTAATGACCTTTTAGGTGAAGAAGATTTTCCTAACACCCAAGCTAAACCTTCCCTGGTGCAACTTGAGGCCATTTCCTCTTGTCCTGTCTTATGCAGTGTATACACATATGAGGTTTAAAGTCATTATGCAAATGTTCCAGAGCAATATGTCGTGTCAAACTACTTGTTCTCTTTCTCAATTACTGAAAAATTACTTCCTTTGCAGAAATTAATCTACAATCCCAGAGAGGAAAAGCACATTGTGATCTGATTCTCTGTTGCACCAATAAGTCATTACTGTGACAAATAGGGTAAGATGTGGTTCTTACCACACTTGATATTACTAAGCATGCATTTTGTCTAATGAATGTCCATTTACAAATATGTGAACAATACAAGGAAAACAGATTAGAAGCCAGCATCTCTTATGTCTAGGCTCTCAGAAATCTGTTCAGATGTCACAGTACACAAATACAGTTTATTTTGGGATTTTCAGAGGTGTTTGTGAGCAACTTCCCCTGAAATCAACAGTATCTCAAAATATAATAGTGATAAAAATAACAGCAAAACCAAACAATAATAGTCATTAAAAAAAGGTTGTTTTGGTTTTAATTGCATAATTTTGAACCTGAAAAATAAATGATTGCTTTGCCGGAGTTCATTAGAACACCACAGGTTAATTTCTATTTAATTACAGTGAAAGTACTTACATTTGCTACCTGTAATTTAGGTTTTAAACATTATATAATAAAACACTGATTATTTCATATCAGTTCATTAGTATTAACATATAAGTTACAGATAATAACATTTGTAAAGCTGTGAAAAAAATCATAATCCCAGTTTTCAAAACAATATTATTGGAATAATAGTTAAGCTAATGATGAGTACTATCCATTTAATGATTAGTATTCATCATTTCCTTGCTATTAAATGTAAAAAAAAAAAGTTGAAGCATATTCAGCATATGAATGTTTATTAAATAATTTCACATGTAAGTAGCAGGAAGACAAATAGTATGCGTGCATTAAGGGCAGATAAATCTGGTGTTGCTCTTTTTTTTTCCCTCCAGAAATAAAACACTGAGCTAGAAATAAGGCACAGATCTGAATGCCTTCCAACTCAGCTGTATAAAAAAATATTACCATTCTATCAAATAATTTTCTGTAAAAGTTCATCTGCTTTGTGAGAAATAAAATGAAATGCTAACTTTGGAGTTCTAACTTCTGGGCATTCCTACTGTTCCACTCACAAATTTTATGGCAAAACAGAAAACAGCATATATGTGGACCCTAGAATTATTTGTTTTTCTGGTTAATGATTTAATAGTCTAATAATCCACATTGCCTGATTAATTCAGAAAAGTCTCATTAAAATTAATAAAACCTCTGTGGGAGGTTTTCCTGGGGTTTTTTTAGTTGGTTGTTTTTGTCATGTCTATCCTCCTCCCCTCTCCCCCATGCAATTACCAGTTCCTTTTCCCTGTAGTTATGCTCAGTGTTTCTTTTCCCACCTAAGAATGACCATTGCAGGCTTCTTCTAGAAGCGGGGAGCAGGATTACATTGAGCTATCACCGCTCTGACTTCTTTTCTGGGCTTGTGGCAATTGTTTCTTTCACCTCAGTCTAAGGCATATCTGGATTTAGTTTTATAATTTCTTATCACATTGTATTTCCTGATGAGCATGCAGCTGTTCACCTGAACTAGATCCAGTCAGGAATACCCTTATGATGTGTGAAGAAACATTTGTCTGATGAGTCTCTAATGGCAAGCATACATACGCTGCAGGAGTTGGTAATGAATACTCCTAACCTCCAGCCCCAGAAATCTGTCTCAGTTACTTCAGTAGGTGACTGGAAGAGAGTCTTATTATGGAATTCCCTTAACATGTGCAAGAAATGTATTCCTGAACAGTTACAAGATCTGAAGGCCTATAGCAGGAAGTCAGATCTTTTTTTCTTTATATCTGGTTCAGTTCCTACATTGATTGCATTTTTTGACTAAGAGTAAGCAAGTTTTCCCTTGGAGCTGCAGACAGCAGAGAAGAAAACCCATATTATGTTCATACAGTATTACAGTAGAGGAGGCAGGCCCACAATCCCACCAAAAAAACCTCCATAATAAAAAGTTACAAAAAATAAACCTATACCCACCTATACAAACCGCATGTGAGAGTGTACTGGATTGCTAGTATAATTGTTTCTTCCAGCCTGTATAAATTTTAAACCACCCTGGCAGCTTTTCCTGTCACGACTTTTGCAATTGCAGCAACATGTTATTTGACATTTGGTTACTCATACTGAATCAAAAGAAGGTCAGGAAAAAAATTTGCTTCCTCATATATTTATAATATTAAAATAATAATTAAAAGTGTATTTTAGTAATTGTCCTCCATTTACTTTAAGTATTATACAGCAGAAACTCAGAAAATTCTATTTTTTATATTCATCATAGTTTTAATATAAAACATTATACAAAAATATAAAGTGAGGTTTGACTTCTGTTGGTTTTTGAGTCTGTTTCAAATCTTAGTGGCTTTTTCAGAAGACCTATAAAAACAAGCTCATTGTCTAATACACATGCTGAAATAAAATATAGTTAAGATAATTTTAAGAATATTGGGTTTTGTATCCTGTATTTTGACAGGATTTTTTTTTTCCTTTCCAATGTCTACAAGTGCCTCTAGAACAGTCTTTTGAATCTAGAGATATCCTAGCACAAATGAAAATATCATACTCTAAGATTCTTTTTTTCATTTTGTATTTTAAAAATTATTATATTATTCTTAGTTCTCTGATCATGATCATAAGTCAAGAATGCTGAATAGGATCTGAGATTTCCCCTATTACAGAAAGGTTCCCAGGCATCCAAGAAAAAAAAGATCTACCCTAATAACTGAAAACCTAAGAGCAGATAAACAAAAGATAGGAAATGAAACAGCAGACATGTTCTAAGATTTAGATGAGCCCTGAAGACTTTTGTTTTATCACCAGTGAATCTTGTGTAATCAAATAATGTGGCAAGGATGAAGAGATGTGTTGGCTGAAGTTCTGGTATCCTGACACAATAAAGTCCCTAAGGATTGCCTAGACATATTGACAGTCTTGAATGGCAATGGACAGCTGATTTTTCTTTTTTGTTGGAAAGTAATGCCTTTATTGACAGCTACAATATGAGACGCATGTTTAGGTCATCCTTGCAGAATATTTTTAGAGCAATATCAGAAAAATAAAACTATGCAAAAAGCAAGAACTGGTATTTGTCATTAAATTAATAACCAGGTGATACCTTTGTATTAATTATTCTTTGGTGCAACTTCTTTACATTCAATGGATACCATTTTGCTCTTTATTTATTTATGTTTTCTTTTCTAGATGTAGAAGGGAGCTCCTTTTTAATTTTCTAATCTCCATATCATCCCTGATTCAGACTATCAGCTCAATTGCTGCTCACAACAGGTGATTTTCATAACAACCCGTTATCAGTATACAGCTGTACAGTTCCATTTAGCAAATCTTAACAATGTGATTTCCCCATAAACCTAGTTTCTAGGAAAGACATAGAGCAAGACTATACAAACTGTTCTTGTAAGCACAGATTATCTAACAAGTGTCTACTGAGAAAACGAGATATTATGATATTACCAGAAGCTATAATTGTTTCCTGTATTAAAGAGTACTTTCAGGAAACCATGACAGTGTAATGCTGGGGAGCTGCTGTAGTAGTAGTAGTAGTAGTGGTGGTGGTGGCAGTAGTAGTAGTATCATTGCTAAATAGATTTCCTGAAGAGTGAAGCAACCAGAAATAATTCCAGTCATCACTGAATAGAAAGAGAACAATACAGATTCCTTCAGAGGCAGCCATAGTATTTCATTTGCCATCATATTGTTTTTATATACTCTAAATTGGAATGTTTTTACTTAGTGGAACAGTGGAAATGATAGGTTGTGGTAATTTTTTAAAGAAAATAGTAAAGAACTGAAACACAATTTTATATGGTCAATGGTATTTATCAGCTTACAGTTTGCATTCAAATGCTGATTTTAGATACAATAGAATTCTTTTCATTTTCACACTGTAGTTTTGGTCATGAAAGATAATTAGGTTGTAACTTACAAATCAGAGCTCAAAACAACCTGCATTCTTCATTCTTTGCTTCTAGGAAAGCCGCTTCTAAGTCATAGTTTTACCACTATGTGATTAATATTTTTTTTTCTATTTTAAACCTTTGAGACATATATATGGTTGCTGGTCCTTAGTTGGATAACCACATGAATCTCAAGTGCAAGAGCTGCAGGGGTTGCTTGTGAGACAGAATATCACTACTCAGTTTGTTATGATCTACTGTGTGAATGCATCAAATTCCTCTTACTCTCTCTCTGTTCAACTCTGGAAGGTGGTTTTGTCTGGTTTTTTGTCTGTTTAGGAACTGATGTCCCAGAGACAAAAAGACGCACGACACATTTCCTGGAGTCAGAGACCTGAACAGATAAAGTCCTCCCTCAGGACCTTCATTTCGGATGAGCTCTCTAATTTGCAGAGACATACTGTCCAGCTAGTACTAGGAACTATACTCTGCTGCAAGTAATTTATTTTGTTTTACTGTCTCTCTCTAGCAGTCCCATGCTGTCTGAACAGCTCCTCTAGGGTCTCTTCCATGTCTTCTCATGCATTTATTGTCAAACTTGTTTGCTCATCCGGGTTGCCACACTCATCATCAGTCCACTGCAATAGCTAAGCCAGTGTTCCCTTGCAATTGTTAAATAAGTGTCTGGCATTGCCTAATCAATTAACTTGTGAAGCACACATTTATCAGGAAACAGTAGAAGCAGAAACTGTTTTCAAATATCAAATAACTTTCACAGAATCAGAGAATAATAATAAAATGGTTTGGGTTGGAAAAGACTTTTAAAGATCATCTAGTTTCAGTGTTCCTGCTGTGGGTATTTTCCAGTAAGTTTTCAAATGCTGGTCCAAACTGATCTTGAATATTTTCAGGTATGGAGTATCCACAGCTTCTCTGGAGAATTTTTTCCATTGTCTCAGCACCCTAATAATAAATAATTTTTTCCTTCATCCTATCTGCTAAGTCCTTGTTTGTTCACGGTGTTTCTCATCAGCAACGTGCGGACTAATTTTAATATCCCCTATTTCTTTTGCAGCCATGGATAACTGCAAATAAAACTGGACAGAATATTCAGGCCTAGTTTTCATGGTAACATTTTTTCTAGGTAAACTTAAAAGCAAAACTTGATGAAATAATGTTGTTTCCTGTATTAATTTACTAGATACACTCTTCCTTTGAAATTCTTGTTTTATTGAATTCCACAGCACTACTCTAATTCTATTATGTTAAGATTCAGAATGTCCAACAATTAATCCTAAGAACTCACTGTTAAAACAGGAGGAAATAAGAATATTGGAAAGCAAAATTTTAAAATACTGATTTATTTTTCTATAGCAAGCTCAATTTAGAGTAATGCATGATCGTTTAATAGTTGATTTCTGTTTTCAATATAGTATGCATGCTCCCTGATTTTCTTTTTTTTTTTAAACTTTGAAACAAATGATGGCTTTATCCAAATACAGATTTCACACAATTGTTGCAATTTCAAGTACATAAAAACTACTGTTTTACTGATGTATATATTAATGCATAAGTACCTTTAATAGAAGAAAATTCTAGAATTACAATGAGTCCTTGAAGTGTTTGTATGTTTGATGAATAATGAATGACTTTTCATTTTCAGTACTGCAATATCTTGTGAAAGAATTTTTATCTTTGCTCGGTGGCCTGAAAATCTGCTAAATTGTGCTTCACTTCCTTAACTCAGCAGTGGCATCATTGTCCTTCTGAAGCTGTTGGGGTGGATATTCTAAGAAATTGCCTGTGCATTAAGTTTAAATTAGCTGTCATTATTATTCAGAAAATAATGAGAGTGAGAACAAATCATGTCATTAGCAACAGCTTTTGCATTGGTATCATATTTTCTACTCTGCTTACTGCTAAACGTACAGTTTACCTAAAAGGACTGAGGAGAAATACTGATAAAGGAATTAGGACCAAACGTAAAATTATCAGAATATTACTTTGCTATAGCATAAGAACATGCTTTTTCAGAAGTAGGGTATATGACCTTTTATGTAAACTATTTTTTTAAACCTACAATAGGATAATGCTTAGCAAGCACTTTTCCTAAGAAAGAAATTTATCACTGTTGAGGACACCGCACGAAAACATACCTGAACTGCCAAATAAGAAATAAAGAGGGCTTTGTCTGTTTTTCATGAAAATACCTCTCTGCTCAGTGTGTGTAGCTAATAGCACAAAGAAATCTTTCAAATTCCTAGGGCTGAAAAATCTTCCTGTAGATAGATCATAATATCATCTTTACTTGATGAATAGACAAACCTAAAAGGAAACAAATTTGGGTACAATATTATTTGTATAATTTATCACAGAGTCCAAATACAAAGAGGGGACGTAGCAATAAGAAAGAGAAAAACCCAGTAGTTGGAGAAAAATTAGTACTTCAGGGATTTTATTAATTTTACCTATATAAAAGTGTATAATTGTCTAATATTAACCATAGATATGCCCTGTTTTCCTCTGCTAGTGATAAAGTAAGATTAAACTGTTCTTTTTAGATGTAGTGCCAACATTTGAGCTACATCAGTGAAGCACAGGGTGAACTCATGAAAAAAAAGACATCAAAAGCAGACAGTTTGGAATAAAAGGCCTTAACAGAAGGAACCCAATTCTAGAGTGGGATCTAGTAAGGATGGTAAGTTTGGGAACAGAAAATTTATAAAAGGAAAAAAATCTCTTAATAATGGAACTGAGAAAGACTATAAATGAAAACTAGAACCAATGTGATATCAAAGAATAAAATAAAAAAAAGGAAAAGGAGAAAAAGCAAAAGAAAAATTTAATATATAAATGTATCTACAGTGTTTAAATTAATAAAAATACTATTTCTAATAAAAATAAAGTGCAATATTTGCTCTTAATAAGCTGTCTATATGTTAAAATGTGAGTTGTCTGTAAGAAATATCTAATTTTGGACTATTTTTTGTAAGTTTTCTGCAGGAAATAAACAGCTCCAAATCCTAAATACATAGGTATGTTTTAAAAAGGAAAAAAATAAAATATTTTTATTTATTTCACTAAAGAAAAAAAATTAAGTCTCTACAGTCCTTCAATTGTTTTTCATTTTACATTTTAGGTAAAGACCTAACAACAGAAATTCCTGTAGTCTGATCCACAGCTATTCTTAGTTTCCTAGCCGTCTTCAAGACATTTCATCTGCCAATACCATTAATGTCTGAATTTGAAAATGCAAAGGTTACCTTTCCTGCTACCAACATGAAATTTATATTTTAAATCTACTGAACAGGACATATTCTTATTAATACTTCTACTCCAGCACTCTCCTAAATTGTAACAGTTGATGACTCAGGCAGACACTGGGCTAGTATTAAAATATATTTCTTATGAGTGAGTCAAAGGAGATCATCCTCCAGCCTTTGACTTCTAAATTAGATATCTAAACGTTGTTACAATTGGTTTATAGTAATACCTCAGAGATTTTTTTTTATTTGTTTAACTTTTGCAGATTTTAGAAGTAGTTGTGTGGTGAATGTAGATTTTATTGTAGCTATATTATATCCCTTACCCTTAACATAGTAGTTACACATAACCAACCCTTTTCCCCATTTCATATCAAACTTTCTAAATTCCTTTAGTTTGTTTAGACTTCCCTTAAGGTAGGCCTTCATTCTGTTTAAGAACATTTTGCACCCTGGCCTGAACCAGAAGATATCACACAGACAAAGCAACCTTCAAGCCCAGAACCTTGGGGGAACTCCAAGGACTGAACGTGCTTTGAAGAAGATGAAGATGAAGAAGAAGGGGTCCCAAAGACCCCAAACCCAATTCCTGAAGAGGTATGTCGAGGGGCAGAACCGAAGGTGGACAAATCTGGGATTGAATGGACTTTATTGTAAAATCATAGAACCACTGTCTAGAGGTGCCTGCGTCATGTGTATTCCCTGGGCCTCAGGCCTGAGATTAAAGGACCTACTCTCTTTATCTTATCTTATACAGTAAATTGGCCTGGAGCCTTTTTCCTCCGAGGTCTCTTAAGGCAACAATAGACACAGATAGATACATGGAAGTAACTTGAAGCTCCCTGGTAAGACAACTGTATGTCAGTCAGATGAGAACATTGAAAAGACCTGTATCCTGACATAGCACTAGATGGAGATCAGGACATAATACTGATATTGAAAAAGTTATCAGATATCTAAGTATGGCAAAATGAGTCAAGGCCATCCTTTATCTTTAGAGCTAATTGATGTAGTTCCTTCATTTTGCTGATTTTTTTTCCACCAAAATTACAAATAATTTTTAATCATACAAGCTGTGTTATGAGTCTGACTTACTTCCAGGTTTATGCTCATTAGAACCTTACATCAGAAGGTCTTCACGTGAAGTACAGGTCTTAACTCTCATGTTAGCCACTGCAGATCTATTTGAGTCATTCAGGGATATCTACGGCTCTGTTCAGTTTAGGGTTTTCTTGGCAGTTAGAAATCAGTTCAACTGAACACAGTTTTTTTGAGACATCTTAAGTTATCTAAAAGATTTAAGAGACAGTTGGCACATATGACTGTGGGTACAAGAACTTTTCTGAAGTGGCATCTGGAAGCCAGGTGGGATAATTTAGGACATCTCAAGTGAGATTTGGTAGGAAATACATGGGTGACTGAACTGAGACCCTAATGTCTGTACGATTTTTTTTCAGTTACCTTTTATTTTATCATGCTGAAGCTATATATGCTGTTAAAACCAACAACTAAAACCTACGATAGTGGATAGTGCTACAAATTCTTCTGAGCATTTACCATGTTATAATATTATGACTCTCTTTTCATACACACATTATACAATTTTTCAGAGTTCATCTATAAATCTAAAGAGAAGAGTAGTGCTAGAGTAAGAAAAAAATAAGAAAGTCAATAGAATAACAATATGTTTGAAATGTAAAATGAGATGGCAAGCTGATGAAGCAGGGAGGCAAGGAAAGGTTGTTCCAAATGGCAATAGTTACAAAGCTTCTAATACCTGCATGGCAAGTGCAGATGGGAGAAGATAAGCAGAGTAGACTATTAATGATGGGGAAAAAAAAAAGGTCAAAAAGCACGCATTGGAGAAGGCTGATAGTAATCTAGAAAACACTGTCAGCAGAATATAAGTGGGACAAAGTAGAGATAAATTGGACTGAATGCAGGAACAATAATTATCTTTTCATGTGAATGGCTGTGATTACTGTTCCTTACATGTAGTTGTCTTAATTTCTTTATATGAGAACTTTGACCAGTTTGGAAAGTCATGGGAAGAGGATATGATTGGGTATTGGGTATCACATAGAATCCAAAATGCTACGTAAAAAGAAGCAGAAATGCATGTTGATGTCACATTCAGAGTCCAATAAAAACAATCACAGAGCTGCATACAACATATAATACAACCCAATCAAATCAAACATCAACAGTCTGAGAGAATGTGCAACATACAGAAAAAGTTACAAGAAGTTTAATAAATTAAATCACTGCATGATTGCCCAAAACTACAAATATCAACAAAAGAACAGAACTGTGGCAAATTCCCTGCCTCAACTGATTTCTGCATTAAATACATAACTGAAATGTCCTACAATATTTGAAAAATCTTCCTGAAAGGAATTAGGGTATGTATTAGTTTTAAGAAGGATTAAGAGTTCTTTCTGTTCTTCTAAAAATAAGGATATTAGCAAAAGAAAGCTATTAAAAGCACATTCATGGCTATATAAGTTTATGAAAATTAATCTTGCATAAATATATGAATACATCTCAAGTCAGAAACAAACAAGCAAACACATTATTGTGAAAAGCATCAAATTAAAAATAGTTACCCAATAAAATTAAAATCACAATATTGTCTTGGTGCATTGACAAAGGCATGTGTGGAAGGGGTAAGAATAGCAAAACCAATCTGAGCAATAGTGGGGATGTGACACTGAATTAAGACTGGTTCAATTTGGACCCCCAGAAAAATTCTGATTGTGTGATAAATAAGGCTGGAAATTGGGTCTGGTTGGCCTAGTCCATATGGAAGTTTTAGGAAAAATGACAAGACTTGTCATTTGTGGAGAAACTGACATAATTAAATACATATAAAAGTTGATATCTAGCACTACTTAACAGCAGCGAAAACTGTGGAAATGGAAAATTAGGGATATTTTAAGCTTAACGGTACTTTTACCAGTACCTTTGGAAAAATCATCCATATATATCCCAGAAGACTGTTTTGTCAGACAGCCATAGGGGTTTTGTTCGCCCTTCAAAAAATTCCTAGGAAAACAAAAATAAAATATGCAGTATGCAGACAGTTGTATATGTAGCATATCTGGGGGAAAAATGTTGTGGGGAAGGGGAAAGGAAGATGTTTATAAATAGAAACCTTAAAAAATTTTAGGAGCAACATGTATAAGAGAAAAAACATCCAGCAAAATTTGCACAGAAGTACTGAGTAAATAGCCCTAAGGAAAAAAAAAACCTAAAAACTAAAGGAACTAATTATTAAAATCCTTATCTTGCAACAATACTGCATCACACCCAATTGTCTGTCTGTCTTCTGGACTATATTATTCCTCAACTGCCACTTTTCCATGATAAAAATGTCAGATTGCTATTTTTCACATTGATGGAATTGACAAAAATTTGGCTGGGATTTTCATTTCAGGCATTTGCACTAAACAGAAGCAGGCAATTCTGATGTATGAGTTATTTTAATAAATAAAGATGGTGCTTCAGGGTGAGATAAATTTGCATTGAGAAATGTCTATTAACTATACATACTACCCTGGCTTACAAACGCAAAGCAGACACAAACACTTTAGAAGAAAAAAATCTATGTATCTAGATGTTTACATTCAGAGGATGATTTTCTTTGTAATGAATCTATACATTTTTCCTGCTTATTTCTCTATTTTTAGTAATTAATACGAAAGAAAAGCCATCATATTAACTAAAAAGACTTGGAAAAAAGAAACCTTTCTAAATATTCAGAATTTTACTTCTTTCATTTTCCAGGCATAAATTTACAATCCTTTAATATAAACTGAACCTATTTAGGAATTGGGAAAAAAAATGTAGCTGGAGATATATTGTTGTATTGTGACGATAGCTATTTTTTGTATTGTAAAACTTTAACAGTCAGTGGATTCTTTCAGATTTGCAGGGGTAAAATGCTTCAGAGTTGTGCTTTTTACATATCCATTTCATCCCCCAAATTATAAGATTCTTCATTTAAAATAATTTCCTACTTTGTCATGTTAAATAGAAGTCATCAGATAACTTCTAAAGTTTTCTTCCATTTGCTGGTTTTCTTTCTTATGGTGCCTGGGGTTTTTTTAGCAACTGCTACTTTAGAGGGCAATCTTGAAGAATGAGTATAACCACAAATATAACAGATGTCTCATAAAATTAACTTCAATTGCTTCTATATGACCTCTGTTGAGGAAGTAAGACTCAAATTGAAGTCAGCAAGAGCAGCTGTAGATTCTGCTGTTAGATAACAGTGACCTGCATTCCCAAGGGTAGTGCCCATAAATAAGAGAACTGCGGTCCTGCAAACAATAAATGTGATTAATGCCAGAATAACTTAGCAAGAATAGCTTTAGCCACATAGTGATGTGACATCTTGGGTCAGAAAGAATAGATTCAGTAACAACAATTAAAATTTATCCATTAGGTAAGCAAATCTCAGCTGGACTCAGGAGAGAACCATATACTGAGTTTAATGCTATAATGATTTTATCTTTGGGGGTTTTTTACCTTCCCCTCTACTTCTTACATTAAGTCTCTCTCTATTTCTGTAATTATCATATGCTTATACATTTAGGCAGAATATATTTATCTATATATATGTATAAGTTTAGGAATCTAATGATTAATCTAAATGTCAAAAAATTTTCAAAAGTGCTCTCTTGTCCTTGCAGTTCTTTTTAAAGAGTTGAATCTAAGGGTATAAGAGATGGTTGAGAAGGAGATACTATTGAAATCACTACATAGCATATTGATAAATACAGCTATGGCAAAATGGAGCTGGCATGGTCTAATGATCTAAGTGTTTACTCAGCTTCTTGAGCAGTCTTTACAGATCTGAAAAAAGGTGTTTGCTTTTGCCATTATATATCTCAATATATGGGTATATTAGGTGAGGTGACTGAAGAGTAGAAATGCTCAGACTTTTGAGGCCAGGGTAGTCATTAGAATACAAGGGCAATGCCCGTATAACTTACGGATTTAGTTGGAGTGATATATCAAGACTACTATCTTACTTTTGATAGTTCTCAATCAGTTCAGTGCTTAGAATTTTTTATGGATGCAAGGAAGACAGACAGACTGCACTCTCGTAATGTCTTCCTGACTATTTTCTATCCCATATTTTGCCCAGATACTTAGAAATGTACTTTTTACATCAGCCCAGATGAAAACTGGTTCATCCGTATACTGATTTACATTTTCACTTCCAAAATTACTTTATTTGTGGACCAGTTTCCAAAACTGATTAGCTAAAATTACAGATTCACCATTTATTTTCCAGATCTCTTGAAGTCCTACTATTATTGTTCTAAACTGGAACCAACCCCTATCATGTAAAATCATCTAGTGTTGTCAGATACAATCAATTTCACATAATATGAAGCAGTCATTAAATCTTACTAGAAATTGTATTTTTATTTAACAATGAAAACCACTTGCACACATCCATTCTGTTTTGATTTAGTTTCTTATCACCTTTTTACTGGTTCCTGGCAATGCTTAGGCTTTCTTAGAGTTAGAACAGAATATGGACTTTTTTTTGGAAGGACTATGGTCATTTTTGTTAAAGAATTGATGCAGATTAAGTCTCCCAAGACAGACTATTAACATAAGAACCTGCCATGTTTAGAAGTGCTGCAATGTTATTTTAAGGTACCATTGCTTCACTGTGTATTTAGACCAACTGTGTCTCATACCTGTATGTCTGCCAGGAATGAAAATTAGTATCCTGCCCAATATCATGGATAATTTCTGAAAAGTAATTACATTATTGCTCCAGAAGTCAACACAGAAAAATATAACTTCCACGTCCTTTTAACAGATGGCATAAAATCAAAAAGTATAATGCTAGTTGCAACTTTAATTCATAAGCAATTTAAATTAATCAGACACATGATGAAAGGGGTTCTTATAAAGCACAAGGAAGGAATACAGAGTGTAGACCTACAATCTGATAGGTATAATACTGTCGCTATTAGTACCAACTAACAGGATTTTTATTAACATATGCTGGAGTTCTGGATTTGCCAAGCTCTGTCTGAACTTGTGTTGGCTTATTTGCAGTTTGTTTTAGCTTGCTTAGTTGTAACAGTTGTCTAATGGCCAGGTGGTTAAAATATAATTTGTCTAATTTTTGCATAGCTTTCTATATTTGGATGCCTTAACACTTCTTGTTAATAATTTTGATATATATGTAAAAAAAAAAAAATTAGGCTGTGTAGAATGACCTGTCCATTACCCTAGAATAGTGATGCTGAATAAAGGAGCACAGGCATGGGATGACAGCAGAGGTTTCAAGCATCTGAGCGTAGGATGGTATGGGAAGTTCCAGGGCTGTCAACAACTTAGCAGTGTTCACAAACTAAGGACTTGGATGAAAACTCATTAATCGACCTAAAAGATCCACAACATTGATGTTATGCTTCTGTTGGTAAAAAGACTGTAGCAAATACCCCCCATTAACATCACACTCCTCTTGAGGAAGAGCTCAGGATGGTGCCAAACTGATATTCTTCCCACTGTAGAGAAATCTATGAACCTCAGGATTAGAGGAATAGTGAGCGAGTGGGCATAACACCAAAGCAAAGGCTTTTCTTGCATAACAATTTTATTTTCATCATTGTTAGTAATAATTTTTGTTTATTTGTATCAAAATTAGGTAAGAGTGGACTGCCAGTACTAATTTACTGTATCTGGACTAACAGTATCAATAATTTTCTTCATTTTGATTGCACAGTTAATTTTTTTAAATTAATTTAATTTATTTGACAATAAATTCTTGATTTCACATAAAAGGTATTACCATGGTTTAGCCCCAGCTGGCAACTAAGCCCCAGAGAGCTGTTTGCTCACTCTGCCCTGGTGGAATGGAGAGAGAATCAGAAGGATAAAAGTGAGAAAATTCATGGGTTGAGATACAAACAGTTTAATGGAAAGCAAATGCTGCATGCACAAACAGAGCAAAAGAGGGAACTTGTTCACCATTTCCTATGGGCAGGCACAGCCACCTCTAGGAAAGCAATACTCTACACACATAATGGTGACTCGGGAAGATAAACATCTTTGCTCCAAACCTCCCCACTTCCTTTCCTCCCTATTTTATATGCTAAGTATGACATCATATGGTATAGAATATCCCTTTGGTCAGCTGGGGACAGCCATCCCAGCTGTGTCCACTCCAAACTTCTTGTGCATCCCCAGTCTCCTTGCTGGTGAGGTGGGTTCAGAGGCAGAAAAGGCCTTGAGGCTGTGTAAGCACTGCTTAGCAGTGAATAAGCCATTCCTGTGCTATCAAAACTGTTTTATTTACAAATTCAAAACATAGTCTGATACAGCCCACTATGAAGAAAAGTAACTCTTTCAAAGACAAAACCAGTACAGGTGTTGTCTTACTCTGCCTTATTACAAAGAAGGTTTGGATAAATAAATTAAAATCAATGGACTGCAAAAGTTTTAAGGCATGTGGTGTACGTATGGTAGTGAAACAGTATATATGGATGCCTGCAGTTTCTAATATGCTGTGTTCCAATTATATGTATTTTACTGGACATTTTCTGATTTCTTTCAGAAAATATTTTCAGGTAAGCAAGAAGAAAAAAAAAAAATTCAGCTAACTTGTTCTTGTTCTAAGAAAATCTACATAATATCATTAATATCTCTGGGAAAACCAAGATTAAATTTCAACCCAGTGGCAAAGAAGCCTCATGTAACATATTTTAAAGTAAAGCTAGAGTGTGACTAGTTGTTGAGCCAAGTATTTATGTTAAATGAAAATCTTTGTTATAACTGGAAAATTTGGGTAAGATTTACAACCTGAAATGTTTATTATGAGCAATTCAAGGTGGGTAAAATTAAATAATGTTTCCTACATTAAATTATGTACTCATTTTATCTGTTTATCTTAATTGCTGATGATTTCAATATCCATTTTTTAAATATTTTAGTTTTTTAGTCTAGACTACCCAAGATCCTTAATCTATATATCCAAATGATTTATGAATTAAACATTAGACATTTCCTAACTATACTTTGTCATTTTTGTAAAGTTACAAAGTTTATATTATATAATTTTTATTTCTATAAAAATGTAAATGGGTAATATTGTCCAGACTATTGCCTAGGCAAATTGTAAATTCCTCTTTCAGTTTGCAAGACTAACTTCTGAGAAATACAAAGTCTATAACAGCATAAACTAGACCTCATCATACAGGAGAAATTTATGTTTTTAAAGTCCATTTTTGTTTTTCCCAGTTCTAAAGATATTATGTTTTCTCTGCCTTTTTATTAACTTTTTTCCTATCTTATTGATAAGTTTATTTATACAAAAGAATACAATTTCTTTTGTGTAATTTTAGGTGTTCTGTGGGTCAGCAAACACTAAAAAAAAGTGATCTTTCTTCTCTGTGGTCTCTTTCATGTCTGTACTTCAAAGGTACAACAAAAATAGTGGCTATTGTTTGTCTGCCTTTCATCATGGAAATTAAATATGTTGTAAAATGGTGTTTTAAAGTCTATGAACTAATCCTTTAAGTTTGTTTTTTTTCATATAACAAAGGAGAATTAATCTTACTTGGAATGGTATTAGTATGGTTTTATTAAATGATGTGATATTAAAAACACATTATCATGTATGCCTAATATCACATTACCATGAGTTTTTAAGGATTAAAAAGGATTAATTACCTAAATTTTAGATGCTTTACACAGTCTCCAATGGGAAGATTTATATATTCATGTATTAAAGGAACAGAGAAATCAAAAACTGTTCAAAATATTGCAAGTTATAAAGTATGCAACTATTTTCACTGCACATATTTTTTATTAGTGTAAATGAAATATAATGTGTTTGCAAAACATAGTATTTTTTTTCTTTCTTGTGCTTTAATTTTCCTGAGTTAATTTATCCTAAATATGTTCCAGTTGCTTTGCCAGATATATTCATAAATTATTTTATTCATACACATTTGTGTTGTTAACAGATTAAAATAATATGTGTTTGTTTTATGTTGATATTTTTTTGTCCTGGTGATGACTTTATACACTCGAAGTATCATATAAAAATAACTGTACAATAGAATTTACACATTTCCTTCTCCATATTTGAAGTCATTAAACTCTGTGAGGATATGTTCACAAGTGTAAATTGAATGCATGCTGATTTCAGAGGTTAAAGTGCACAGTAAATTGTATCTTCAAAGTTATTTTACTTTTTTTTGTGTATGCCTGCCTAAACTGAACATCATTTTAAAAATAAATGTCTGAAAATGTAACATTTCAAAGTAAATTTCAACATTAGGCATAATTATACAATGTAACCAGGTTGGTATTTTAACTGTTGCCTCCCATTCAGAATGTCTGGGAAGTGGTGAGTTTATTTTTATAACATATTTTAATGTTTTATTTATGTTTGGCAATGAAGTTATAAAAAATTCAAATTACAATTATTACAATATTTCCTTTCAAAGTCTGTGCATTAGAATAATTATTTATAAGGTAAAAAGAATGGTTTACAGAAGCCTAAACAAGATAATATTTGTGAGAATTCTGAAAGCAAACCAGGTGAGACAAAGTTAGAAAACAGCAGAGTCCTGATAAACAGTTATCTAATGTGATGGAAAGTTGACTTAAAATGAAAAACTATTCTGTAAAATTGCATACAGTCTCTAACACAAGAAACTCATTATCATCATGCACAGACCTAACATCACCCACCAGACCCATTGCCAGGCACATATGAGTCCCTCAGCCAAGATGATGGTGCATTGGGGAAAATTTTGCTAAGAAAGGATAAAAACTGTGCAGACACCAACTCCACCACTTCCCTGGGCAGTCTGTTTCAATGTTTGACAGCCCTTTTGGTGAAGATATTTTTTTTAAAATCTAACATAACACTTTCCCCTCTTGCAGCTTGAGGCCATTTCCTCTTGTCCTGTCACTTGTTACCTGGGAGAAGACACACAATGACCCCTACTTTTCAGGTAGGTATAGAGAGCAACGAAGTCTCCCCTCAACCTCCTTTTCTCCGGCTAAACATCCCCAGTTCCCTCAAGTGCTCCTGATAAGATGTGCTCTTCAGACCTTTTATCAGCTTTGTTGCCTTTCTTTGGAATGGCCTTGATCAGTGTATGTCCTAATAGCATGGGAAAAAAATACAGACAAAGGAAAACCACATCATTATTTTTGAGTCTTGATTACTTATGATAGTTGTGATAGAGGAAGACACAAGATAATATGAAAGGAGCTAAGATGGCATAATATAATAAGAAAGAAAAAAAAAAGAATGAAAAAGCTAAATTTGGGAAAGTTTATTCCTAAATCCAGAGGTTTTGTAATTCGTTCATTTCCAGACACATTAAAATTTATAATCTTGTTTTTTTAAAAATTTTCTTCGCAGTAATTCTTCATATTATTTGTATTTGTATGAATGCATTACCTATTCTTGAGCACTGCCATATCTTGCATTTAATTACACACTAGGCGTAATATTTGATGTTGAATACAGATGCACCACTAGTTTGTAAAATATCCTTAAATATTCTGGACAACAGTCAGATTTATCAGCAGAAATGTTTATGAAAAACATAAATTTGAGCACACACTGTGGAAATATATATCTGACAAGATACTTTTTTTTTTAAGTCAAACATTTGCAGTATTCATCTTTAATATATGTAATGGTGAAATAAAGTGTAATTTATAATGGGATTAATCTGACCTATAGCTATTCAGAAGTTACACTGGTAGTGCACACCAGTCATTCAACTACCTACAGAATCACCTGTAGGAAGGGATTCAACCCTCCTCACTTCGTCACTTACATTTAGAGTAAATGTTACCTTTTGCAAGATGCCCCTTTCCATTGACTTTAGAGGACATTCAGATAAATGGCTTACATTATGTGCCTAAATTTTAGACAGCATCTTGGTAGATGAATGTCACTTTACTCAGCTAATGAATATTAAACATTCTCAATTACTATGTATTTATGAACTAGTGCTTGATACTGTCAGAGGCTTTGAAAGTTAAGTATGCTGACAGGAAAGCCTGTAAGGGTGTGAAGCTTCCAGTTCTTGCCAGAATGCTTGTCAAAACTGTGGTACCATCAAATAAATTATCCTGTAAAAAAAAAGGGCAAATCAATTGAACTGTATTTTATTGCATAGTTCTGACTTCTATAAAAGATATTTTTTTAATTTCATGTACAAGCTTTGTGTATTCAAAATTCAGAATAAATTTATATTTGTATATCTCAAACATATATCTGTTTAAAAAAAAACTTCCAATAGATGTAAAGGTACTTTGCCATGACTTGAAAATATAGTTATGCAATAATTTTATGAACTAAATATGTGATCTGGGCAGTGCACTAAAGCTATTTATTTATTTGATAGGAGACAAATTACAAATTAACAAAATTTACGTTTTAAAAGCCTGTGGGGCAAAACTGTCTCTTTCAAGCCCGCCCTCCACCCCCCTCTTCCCCAAGCCAGCAAAAAGCCAGCACCACTACTACCAGGACAACATACCCTGAAAGACTGATGAAAAGGTACATACTGTGATGAGTTGATCCTGGCCAAGAGATAAACACCTATCTGGACCCTCATTCACCCCCCTCTCTCTCTGGAGAGGGAGAAAGTAGAAGGAAGGGGAGAAAATTGTGAATTGATATTATGACAGATAAATAAGGAAATTAAAGGCTGTGTGTGCAAACAAAGAAAAAACAAGGGATTCAGTCACTATGTTCCATTGACATAGAGAAGTTTAGCCGCTGTCTCGAAAGCAGAATCTCAACACTTGTAATAATTGCTTGGAAGACATGATAACCATGAATGTCCTGCCTTCCTCATCCTTTCTCTGAGCTTTTATTGCTAAGCATAAAGCCATATCCAGGATGAAGGACCACCGCCTCCCTAAGACCAGGATGAAGGACCACCGCCTCCCTAAGATCCTGCTTTATGGTGAACTTGCCTCTGGCTGCCGCAAGAGAGGAGCTCCGAAGAAAAGATACAAGGACTCCCTGAAGCAACAACTCAGCCTTGGGCATATTGATCACCATAACTGGTCTACTCTGGCCTCTAACCGGGAGGCCTGGAGACAGTCCATTTATAACGCCGCTGATGCTTTTGAGGAAGCACGCAGGATCACTCTTGAGGAGAAATGACAACGCAGAAAGAATCGAGCCTTGCAGAATATACCATCTAAGGAGTCTTTCTGCTGTGTCTTTTGCAACCGGACTTGCCTTTCCCATATTGGCCTTTTTAGCCACCAACGCGCTTGCAAGAATAGTGGGTAGAGCCCTTCCCAAATCTTCGTTCGCGAAGCCTAGCCATGACATGACATGACATGACATGACATAAAGCCATATCAGATGGAATATCACTTTGGCCAACTGTTATCATTTGTCTCAGCTATGTTTCTCTCAACTTCTTCCTTAACACACTCACTAAGGAGGACTAAAGCGGGAGAGAAAGCCTTAATGCTGTGCATCCACTGTTTAGCAATATGTGCTACCAACACTGGTTTAGCCACAAATGCAAAGCACAGCATTTGTACTGGCTGCTATTGAAGAAAATTAATTAAATTCCATCCACATCCAGCATAAGAGGCAATGGTAGAAATGAAAGGTACTGCATTCAAAACAAATCAGAACCTTAATTTCAAAAGAAAAATGAGAATTTAGAGGTTCCTTTCTGTGTGGGAAAGGGCAAGGGAGTTAAAGAAAATGTATTATATCTTTACAGGTCAGCTATGAACATGCTGAGAAATCTGACAGAACTCTGTATTTAATTTTAGTGTATAATATTCCTTTAGATTATTTTTGTTCTGTAAAAGTGAACCATTCCCTTATTGCTCTGTAAAAATGATTTTTTTTCCTTATAGAGATAGCTAGTTAATTTGTTATAAGTATCTCTGCTCCAAGGGGAAGAGGGAGGACTAAGAACTCAAAAGATATACTTGAAGTGAGAACCGCAAAGAGCAGAGGAAGAACTACCACTCACGACAAAGTATCACACTGAAAAGTAGAGCAATTCTGCTATAAAGTGAGGACAAAGATTGCATGAAATCTGAGAAATATTTTTCATCAGAGCCATGCAAAATCAGATCAGTGGTTAACATGAGCCATATTTGCATTTATTCTGGAAACTGTAAAAGTTTCAAGAAATTTAAAAAACCCTAACAAACAAAAATAAAACCTAACCCAAAACTCATCATTGCTGCTAATTTATATGCAGAAATTCCTTCTTAAAAACTCAATTTTCTTTTAAAAACAGTCTTTTGAAAAGATTAACCAATTGAGAATGCCAGGTGATGTCAGTTAACTTTACTGTGTTAAGAAAATTAAGCTAATACTTACCTAATTTTTTTCATTTAGATCTGGACTCTGATATTGAATGATTTGTAAGTACAAAAAAAAAAAAACAACTTTATTTGTGCTTATAATATGACCATAGCTACACAGCATGTGTTGAGGCTTGCTATCAGACTAGGTACTATTTGATAAAGTTATACAACAGACACTTCCAAATTATTCTATGATAATTGTACAATTTTTATGTGGAATTCAAGGAAAGAGATAAAATGTATCAAAAAAATTATTCACTTTAAACTATAAAATTATTTTAAACACTAGAGGAACAATTTGTGAAAATTATCTCTGTAGCTTCTAAAATAAAAATAGCTTTTCCCCTGTCATGCTTTCCATTTAAACCATCACAATAAAAGACCATTAGCATTAAAAATTGTATACAAGTATACATGTACTTTAAAATATTAATCTATGACATTGCATTAAAATATAATATTTAGAAAAAATGATTTATTTTTTAATACTGACTAGTTTATATGTAAGTTCAAAGTCTGATATTTTAACCAAAATACTTTTCTCCTTGCTCGTAGAAATGAAGGGGCTAAGTAATATGAGAAAAATAAAGGACTGTATTAGTAAGCTGTTTCACATATTTGACAAAGAAAAGTTGTGGTTTATCTTTGTTCAGTACTGCTTTCATTATATATTTGAAAAAGAAAAGGTATTGAGAAATTAATTTGAAGTTCGATGATGGTAGACATATAAAACCAGTCTTCTTGTACATTACTGCTATTAAAATTATTATTACTGTTACCATCATTTAGATTAATGTGGCAATAAAAAGAAGGAATTAAAAAAAAATTGAGTGTTCTAAAATCAATTAAACTTTCAATCATAATGATGACGGCATAGTAACACTAAGTTCTAACACAGAAGTAACATATTCATAAATCAAGTAATGGGAAAAAAATTGCCACTCACACAGAAGTAAAATTTCAAATTTCTCCAAAAAAAACCAGTTCAGCATTGTACTCTAAAAGGTTGTTTGGCAGACAGAATTACATATTGTGATAATAAACTGTGAAGAGAATCAGAATTAAAAAAATGGCTTGATCTCCCCCAGTTTTTGAGTTCAATTTCTGTTTAAAGTCCTTGCACATAAAACTGAGATTTGAAAAACTCCTGTTCACAGGTTTCTAATTTGTTACGTACTTAAATCTTTGCTAGCAGCACCTCCTAAAGTTTTTCAGACAAGTCTAGAACTTGCTAATTAACAGTAATCCAGGTTAGATCTAAAGGAGCTTTTAATACACTGAATACTTGGGATTTAGGTTCTTTTAACTCTTGTCTCTTTTTTATTTGCGTTCCCTCTCTTCAGTCATGGGAATCATTCAGTAAATTAGCAGAGAATGGCACAAAACCACTAACTCAGCTGAGTTACAATTTGAGCAAGAAATACCGAGGAAAGGGCCTGTGTCGAGGTATTCAGTAATTTTTTTTGAGGGAGAAACCTAACTGGAACACAATCGAGAAAATTACATAGTTGATTTGAAACAACGGGGCCCAGGTTGTTATTATCTTCCAAAATTAGTAGTGAAAGGAACTAGCTAAGAAGACACTGGTTTCCCACAACACAACATTTTACCTACTCAACAACAAAAAAGGAAATGTGAACACAGTGATAGATCAAAATTTATTGAAATTAACATTTTTTCCCTGTATAGAATTTCCTGGCTATCAGGTTATAATTACAAGGCATGCATGGGAATGGAGGAGTCTCCACCAAAATTGTTAGCTCAAACAATGGAAAAAACGGTTGTTTACGTTTTAATTCTCATGTCCTGCTAGCGTAGAAGCCTGAGGACACTGGGAAGCTACTGTTGTATCAAAATATGTTATATAAAATAACTTACTTTTTCCTGTCTTAAAATAACAGTATCAAAAAATAAAATAAAACACAATATTTTCCCTCCTTTTTAATTTGAATGTGCCCCCACAAATGATGAAACCCTCACATTCTGCCAAGACCCAAAATATCAATTTTTTCTTTTTTACATTTGTAACTGGATGATCAAATAATTCAATCAGAGTATTCTGGGAATGGAGTTAAACAATTGGCTCTGAACTCATCTCCGAAGTGATATTTTAGCAAATGCAATTTGTTCTTGATTATCTTGTTCCATTTCCTTAAATTGGTGTTTGGACACAAAATCTTATTTCCCTTTTATTTATTCATTTATTTTCTTTTCCTGTCCCACAACTTCAGCACCAACTGGGTAAACTAGTATGCAAGGAAATCAGACAGGACTTCATTGCAGTGAAAAATTATTTGGCATACAGAACAGTCACAACTTAGAAGATTATATATTCATTACTTTCTGACATCTGATGGTTCTTGCTCTGGCAGGAAGAAATGACCCTCAATTATGGAGACGCATGGGAATTTTGCTTTTCGGTAAAACTTGAATAATTGTTGCCAGAATTGTCCTTTAATATACCCTTGCCATGTTATGAAGCACTAGGAAAGTGCTTCATAGTAGCTGGGATGAGATAAATAGTAGTTTGATAAAAGATGTGAGTAGGTAAAGTGGAAGGTGTGAAAAACCTAAATAAAAACTGGCAAACTTTTCCTCCTTTAAAACAGAAAAGACTCTGTTTGCTTCCATGCCAGTTATTATAGCTAGCCAGCAGCCTTGCAAGATTTTATAGTGGAAATTTTGAAAACATATGAACATAGATTTTCACTGAAACATTGTGTCTCTACTAGCATCACTTTTGAAATATGAACAGTTTATCAAATACAATTCAATTTGAAGTGAGAGAACGCTAAACATAAGAAACTAATGAAAAAATTTATTTTATCCTAGTGTAAAGATGTGTTCCAGAAACCTAAGGAATGAAAAAGATAGTGTTTCAGTTTTATAAATATTGATTGCTATGTTTGGTACCAAACTTGAACATCTGTATCTATGCCTTGGCCAAGAATCCTTATGGGATATTGAACACCTATTATTTTAATCCAGTCATCTCACTCATTATTAAGCCAATTGATGAGGTGTACCAAACATATTTGCTCAACAGTATTGCAATATATCATGTAATCTTTAATTATCAAATTTGTCAATTTTTTTCCTGAAATTTAACAAAATGCCTAGCAATCACTTGTATCTAATGAGAGTAATTCATAAGGTTCTACATGAAAAAACACTGAATGATCTTACATACTCATAGTTCATACTTGGAAGGATGCATCTTTCATAACAAATCATAATAATATTGAAATTTAATTACTGTAAATTTTTTAACTAAACTGAAAGATATCAAAATATAGTAACATTGTTCTTTAGGACAAACAGAGTTTTACGAATCCCTGAAATCTACTTGAAATTTTTAATTTGTACGCAAATTATAATAGTTGTAATGTGCTTAGCTGTATCACACATCTATCAAAATCATTCCAATACTCTAACTGATTTTTATTGAATTTAGATGAGAAATTTTCCAAAATTTTCCCATCTGTGATATACCTCTAACAATCTATCAAGGCAAAGTTAGTGAATCCTTTTTTTTTTTAATTCCTGAAATGTTGTAAAAATAATAGGAAATAGTATTTTAAGGTGTACACCTATGCCCCTAAAATTCCTTAATAAATTTTGACTCTTTATGGATTGTATATGTGGTTCCCAAATGATTATAGGGTTACAAAGAAGATGATGATCCCTATCATTGGGAAAGAAGGAAAAAAAATTATCGGTATAAAAGACTTAGAGTTTATTTTAAGGATTCAGAAAAGAATCCTGAGACCTGTTGGTAATTAGAAACATCCAAAACAGAACAAAGGACATCCTGAATATTTGTAAGGTAAGCAAGTTCTCAATATAAGGTGGTGGACTGGATCTGACAAAGAGCTACATAAAAAGAAAAACAAAGCAAGAAGTAGCCAGTTTAAAGTCCAAGTGATACAGGTGTGAATCATCCTTAATTTCAAGCTTCCATTTAAGCCTGAACAATATAATTACCTGAATTTTGCCTAAAGTAACTGGAAAAAATTAGTGATAATTGAATATGCAGAATGTATGTCTAAATTTCTCTCAGCAGATGTTAAAGGGATTTGTCTCAGACAATACTGTTCATATCTTTGAACAACCGAAGTTTTAGATAAAGTACAGTACCCACATCCATTCATTTATTTGCTCATTCAGAGTCAGGAAGTCTTGGAAAGCAGGTAGAAAGTGACTGCTTTCCAAGTCTTTCCTGATTTTCAGTTATCACCATCACAAGTTAGTCACGCTGTCACAGTTGAAGACAAAGTGTTGGGCCTCTCAGCCTGAAGTAATCATCTGCTAAAACTCTGTGAAAAATTTAAGTAACCAGTATCCTTTAGAGGCAAAGGCTATTTCCACTCAAGAGGCAAGACTTAAGGAAGTATGTTATTGTTTACTTTTCTGTTCTGGATATGTTAATCATGGCAGATCATTATATGTTTAATTGTGAAGCAGCAAAGTCATCAAAGAACAAAAACACCTGAGAAAATGGGAATCTGAAGTAGAATTACAAATAGAAAATGCAGACAATGTGATGCTGGTTTGGATGCATGATATCATCACCTGTTCACATAAAAAGACATATTTTGGTAACATGTACCCTTATACCCTTATACTGTTGAAATGTTATATGAAGTTTTAACCTATTATGGTTCTACCTCTCTTACTATTAGTTGTAAATATTATTAGGGGAATGAGAGAAACAAACCAATCAAACAACAACAAAAAAATCAACCCAACAAATTCCCAAACCCCAACCAGACAAAAACACCTACAAACCCACCTTATATGAGAAAGTTTGGCTCTCACCAGGACTGGACGTTTTTGTAGTGAGGTATTTTATTGCTTTAATAAGGTATCTGGAGACCAAATCATATATGACCTACACATTGATAAGTTCATATTAGTTAATCACTCTCCATATAATCTCTGAAAGGCTGTTACTTGCAGAGAAATGTACACATAATGCTAGACTTAATTTTACACAGGAATTTGAATCAGGCAGTTACATGATTTGTCAGCAAAGGTGAGTCTTTGGATACACCTGAAAGACCTCTGTTTCTTGAACTGACAGAAAAACCGATAACAGTTGCAAACAATCTCACAAACTTGCTCCTGATTCAGTCATTGTCATTCTCATGCCCTTCCATGCTTTTTGCTTCTGAACAATTTTCTTTCTCAGTTTATTCCTCTGCACTTTCCACAGAAATTTGTCTCTATTTACTTAAGTTATAGTTTCTAATCAGAGGTCTCAATTGCTGTTTTCGTCAAAAAGGTATGTCCCACGTAACTTAGTAAAAGAACACCCCCTGATTTCTATTTCCCACCTCCATTTCTATTAAACCTTTTTTCATCATTCTTCCAAAACTTGTTTGTTACCTGACTGCCTCCTGCCTACTCTTCCTCAGTCTCTCTCAGCAATTCTGGTTTCTTTTGCATTCTACAATTTGACTTAAAAGATGTGGCCTGAATATGAATGATTTTTTGTTCTCTAGGAAGTTATCAAATCACTGAGAACGTTTACAGGAACAAATAGCCTGTCCACACAAGAGAACAGGTGAAGAAATACACACCTAAGTTTATGTCAGAACCCTCCTGTTGTCTTCTGTGTTGCTATAAGTAGTTTTGAATTACAAAGCAACTCACAACATTACACTGCATGTGGAGTTATAAGAAATTCATTACCAACAATAAATGGACACATTCAATATTCCATTCAAATTCTACTTGAGTAGCCAGTCACTTTTTCTCCACTTGCTTGTTTTACTTAAATGGTGAAGTGATAAAGTAACAATGACAATATAAAATAACTGTGAAACTTACTGAACAGCTATTGTAACTCTTAGTGTGGTAGTAAGCCTAACTCAAGAAGCAAATTTCTCC
The DNA here is from genome assembly GCF_003984885.1 of Neopelma chrysocephalum. Classification (NCBI taxonomy): domain Eukaryota; kingdom Metazoa; phylum Chordata; class Aves; order Passeriformes; family Pipridae; genus Neopelma; species Neopelma chrysocephalum. The sequence goes on along the minus strand of NW_020897694.1, from coordinate 411,696 downwards.
TAAATGGTGAAGTATGTTACAAATATTTTTCAAAAATAATAATAAATTAAGGGGAGATTCTGTCTGCTAAATGTAGGCATCTGTCATAATTTGAGTTGCCCTAGAGTAACCCCTTTGACCTCCAGTTGCTTTTTCAGAAGCACAAATGTTTCATGTGCCTGGGTGACTGGCTGTCCCAGTCCTAGACAGGTATCAGCTTCAAGCTGAAAGAAGGTAAGTTTAGATTAGAAATTAGGAAGAAATTCTTTATTGTAAGGGTGATAAGACACTGGAACTTGTTCTCCAGAGGAATTGTGGACTCCCCATCCCTGGAGGTGTTGAAGACCAGACTGGATGGAGTTCTGACTAACCTGGTCTAGTGGAAGGTCTAGGGTTTCAGCTCACCATGGCAGGGCAGGTTGAAACTATATGAACTTTTAAGGTTCCTTCTAACCCAAACCATTCTATGATTCTGTGATCATGTCTTCAGTTGCATGCTGGCAACTGAATCACTACCAAATAACCCATTCAATATTTGTTAGATAAAGAAGATTTATACAAAATATAAATAAGGGCCTCATTAAACTTACTGTATACCTGTTGTTTAGTCCTCAGAATAGAATTTCATACACAAAGCTGTATGTAGAACTATAACATCAGAAAAGTTATAAAATTACCTTTTTTTTCTCCTTGCCATGTAAATATATTCCTTGAACGTTAACTTAACTCTTGCAGGTAGACTTGTGTCACAAAACATGATTTTTTTTCAATATTTATAAAGCACTTAAAAATATAAAGATTTAAATATAAATGGCAGATGAAACAGAAATGAAAACCATAATTCTAGCTAGGAAGAAACATGTTGGTCTGTCTGGTTCCTATCTACAAATAAAACATGATTGACACTTGATAATTGAGTTTTTCATAATTGAAATTATTGCCAACTTCTTTCTCCTGTTGGTTGTATATTAACACCTTTTGATTACTGACAGCATAAACTGTATTTTGATTTTTGGTTTTTTTTTCTGTGTGTTAAAGACAGTAGTTTTAAGTGAGTAGCTGCATCATTTTATTTTTGTAAAAAAGTTTTAAAATGTCTTTAGATGAATAGAGTGCTCTTATTAGAACTAGAAACAAAATAGCTTCCATGATGTTTCATGAATATCTATCTGATACACCTTTCAGATGATCACAAGTATTCGTTTATTAATTAACATCTATAAACTAGCATATTATTGAGTTTTGAAAATAGAAATCCTCTGTCATCTTTTGCAATGAATTAAATAAATGAAATAGTTATACAGAAGACTCGTGGGTACACCACCAAAAAAAAAGGGAATTTTAATGGCAAATGTAGTACAATAGGTAATTCTATAATAAAGATACCAACTCTCTTGTAAAATATTGTCTCAATGTTTATTGGAATACATAACACTAGACTGAACAAAGGGAGTCTTCACCAACTATACGATACCTGCATATGATAAATATTCATAATGTATTTAGTATTGTTACACACAATATTTGAAAGCAAGTTTCAATTACATTGTTTGTCTTACTTATGGAAAGAAAGCCTTTATTCCCAGGTTAATGTATAAAACCACAACAGCCCTTAAAAAAAAAAAAAAAGAAAAGAAACAGAAGACCACTCACATGTTGAAGAGTGATGTTCCATCAGGATTAAATCCAGCATCATAATCTTTCTCAGTTTTTGTTGTTGTTGTTGGGGGTTGTTTTTTTTTTTTTTGTTTGTTTGTTTTAATTTAGGGTAAAATCCATGAGTGTCTGCTGTTATAGCTGATGAAGGACAGACATGGTAAACTGGTAGAATCACCTGTTGCTTAATAAAACACCATAGTGGTGTCAAGACTGACACTATGAATCTCTAACTGTCTAACAATATATTCCTCTAGAAACAAACAAAAAAAATAAATTACTACCGTAGAAACTAATGAAAATAATTCTTAAATCTTTGTGAAAGATTGCTTGTGTGTCAGAATTAGAAATTAGACAAAAGTGATTTGCAGAATGTCACTATGATTTCCACCTCCTTAGAAAAAATAATATTTCTTCTTCTAAATTTCACTTATGAGTTATAGAGATGATAAAATGGGACTATATGTAGAATGCCACACAGGCTTTTTCTGAAGATTACATATAACATTTTCAGTTTAATAAACTCAATGTGTGAACTAATTGTTTCTTTGTGGCTCCTAACACCTTTATTAGTTCAGAAGTTTACAGTAAACAGACAAACAGATAAAAGATTTTAGGAAAAAACACTGATATATAATAGGTGGATTTCATTACCTAAATTTACCACAACACGTTCTATGAAACAGAATGTCAGTAGTTTATGACACAAATAATGTGTGAAAAAGACTTACATATGAAATATTTAAGAAATAGTTAGGTTTGGTATAAAACAGAAGGAGAATCATAGAATCATAGAATGTTAAGAATTGAAAATGACCTTAAAGATCATCTAGTTCCAACCCCACTCCTCCCCACCATGGGCACCTCCCACTAAACCAGGTTGCTCAAGGCCTTATCCAACCTAGTCTTGAATGCTACCAGGGTTGGATCATCCACAACCTCCCTGGGCAACCTGTTTCAGTATCTCACCACCCTCACAGTAAAGGATTTCTTCCATATATCTAGCCTAAACTTCCTCCCTTTCAGTTTGTACCCATTACTTCTTGTCCTATCACTACAGTTCCTGATGAAGAGTCCCTCTCTGGCTTCCCTGTAGGCCCCCTTCAGATACTGGAAGATTGCTATGAGGTCTCCACTCAACCTTCCCTTCTACAGGCTGGACAGGTACAACTTTTTCAGCCTGTCTTTGTAAGGGAGGTGCTCTAGTCCCCTTATCAACTTCCTGGCCCTCCTCTGGACTTGCTCCAACAGTTCCATGTTCTTATGTTGAGGGCACCAGAAGTGTATGCAGTATTCCAGGTGGGGTATCACAAGACTAAAGTAGCTTGGGAGAATCACTTCCTTCAACCTGCTGGCTGTGCTTCTTTTGATGCAGCAGGAATTCAGTTGGCTTTCTGGGCTATGAACGCACAGTACCAGCTCGTGTAGAGTTTTGCACATCCTTGTCCAATAGGGCTGCTCTTGATCAATTGTCTGCCCAAGCTGTTGGTGTGCCTGGGACTGCTGTGATCCAGCGTAGGACTGTCAAGGAATACATTCAGTGCAGATAGCTCAGTGTGCAGCTGCAGTGTAAGTTGCAAGTTGAGCTCTGGGTGGCAGAAGCCCCAGTCCAAGGCAGAGGTCCTGAAATGACAATTCTTTGCATAACAAAGGGCACGGGGACCTCTGGGCCAGCCAGGTTACCAGGAACTCAGAGACAAGGCAGAAGCAGCCAACTCCTTGGACTGTGAGGGTAATAAAAGCACGGGAGTTCCTTTGTTTGGGGTCCCTCCTCAGAGGCACCAACTCAAGCTGTTGTTCTGTTATTTTCATTTAGTTATGGCACCATGAGTAAATTATTTTAAGGATCTGGATGTCTGAGACTGCTATGGGAAATGGAGTAGAGTTGGTAAGGAAACTTAGTCTGACTGTTTGAGTGTGGGGTGTGTAGCTGAGAAGGGGCTTCAGACCCAGCTCAGGTGGTGCAAGAGTGACTGCCAGAGTGACTCCTGGGAGGCTAGACAAGGCAGCTTCCTTAGCAAGGATTTTGCACTTCTCTTTGTTCAACTTCATGATGTTTCCATCTGCCCACCTTTCAAGCATCTCAAGGTTCCTCTGAATGGCATCCTTTCCCTCTGGTTCAGTGACTGCACCACACAGCTTGGTGTTATCAATGAGTTTGCTGAGAGTGCACTCAACTCCACTGTCCATTTTCCCAGCAAAGATGTTGAACAGTATCAGCCCCAGTACTGACTCCTGAGGGACACCATTAATCACTGGTCTCCACGTGGACAATGATCTGTCTATTACTTCTGAGAGGTAATAGAAAGGAATTATTCATATGCATATGCATTTGAGAAACTCAATTGTTATATTGTGGAACTGCTGAATCTCTATGTATGGGAAGTTCAGTCATGCTGTGGACATCTGCATGCATAGTAGGAGGTCTTCAAAACTATTTGGAACTAAGCTAAATAGTTTCACAGACTGGAATGCTTTAGTGAGGCACCACTGTGTGAATTTGGCTCAGTTTTGCTTAGAAAATTGTTGACAGTCTGTAAGAAAGTTCAGGCCATATCAAAATTTTAAACATACTATTGATATGGTAATAGTTTGTGGGTCAAGAATTCAAGAGAGAAAATATGGACACAAAAATGTATAAACACCTTAGAAATAGGTAGAGAATCAGAAAATGGCATCTCAGTAAATGAAGATCAACATATTCAAGGATGACTGTAAAATGTCCACAGAAGCCAGAGACAGTCTGCTTTAAATGAGAAATAATATTATGTATGCATAATTACATAAATATATGATGAGAAATAAATGAAAAATAAAATTACAATTATTATTGTAAATTTCCTAGTAGGGGTGAAATACTTTCAGGTTTTGTTTATCTCTGTGAATGCACCAGAACAACCGCATCAAACACTAAAAAGCACAACAACTTCACCCAGCTCTCTCTGATGTAATTTACCTAAATGTGGATTGAATTGGAACTGGACTAATTAGTCAACAAACACAAAGTAGGTGATTTCTACATAGTTAGCCATTGAAGGGGATCTTTAAATAGGAAAATTCACACCAGAGTGAAATACATGGGATTTTTTTTCATTTGCAGGTTTAAAATCCTAAAATCCATCTGGTATCTAAACAAGAACCTGTTCAAATAAGAGGTTTGTGAAGTTATAACAAAAAAGCTTACTCATTACTTGTTAAACATTGTAAAATAACTATTTTCCCCCTTAAGGAGCAATATCAAATGAAGCCAAATGTTGTTATTGAAAACACATTAAAATAATTACGGTCGTCTTCTGTCTGATGGGAAAAAACTTTTTTGTATTTTTTCCAAAATTGTTTTTTTTGTTAGTAAAAAAACTATCCTTTCTGTTACAGGCATAGGCTGATTTTTCAAGAATTCGAACAATCGTAATAAAGAAGAGCAGATAGACTTTGTACTTTTGTGTTTTGGAGACTTGAAATTCTGTACACATCACTTAAAATATTCACCTAAATTTTACTGATTTTACTTTGTATACTGAGAATTTATGTTTAAAATATATCAGGACTAGAATGGTTATAAAACTACCAACCCAATTTACTCATCCAACTAATTTACTCATACTAGTAAATATACTTGAAAATATATATACAGAATTACTTTAAAAATACACCATGCATATGGGGGGGGGGAAGATATAATATTTTCACACTGAATAATAAAAAATTACAGAAAAATTGTGCAGCCATTTGAGACTTTGTTTCTCCTCCCAAAATCTCTTTATTTCTTTCCTGTTTATTTGTTTGCTTGTTTTATCCATGACAGAAATGCTGTAATGATGGGAGCGTTCATATACCTCCAAAAGGCTTTCTTTACTTGGTAGGTAGTGCACTTTTGAAAAATGTTGGTTTTGAACACTCTCGAACTAAAATAAGAATTTATTCCTCATCTTCTGGTTTTGGAGTAACTTCTATAAACATTTTATAGAAAGGGTGATAGCTTTTTTTTCTTTGTTCAAAAAAATAAGGAAATAGCATAATTACTTAATGAGGGAGTCCAGTACCATTACTATGTGTCAGACATGTTTTGAATGCATTATAAATGTAACAATTCCAGAAACAAAGCAGAAGAATATATTATTTCTTAAATTGAAACGGTTTTGAATTCTGGTCAAACTCTTAAAAAGATCATTGACGTTTACAAATGCAAAAGTCTGAAGCCATGAAGAAGTTCTTGAAATACACAGCTTAAATATTTGCACTGTTAGGCAGAAACAATACTTTACAGGATTTTTTTTTTTTAATTAGATGCCATAATTCTTCTTATACTAGGTATAATTGTTTTATTTTGTTTCCATATACGGGATTTAAACTTGTCATAATATATCACAATGTGTTCTTATAATGAACAAAGCAAGATATATATTAACAACATTGTACATTCAGTAGAAATGCTTTTGTGTATTGTACAAGGTTTCAATATCCTTGTAATTGAGGTATTCAGATTCATGCTGGCAAAGGTTCAAAATCAGCTTATTTACTTGCTTATAAAGCAGTCATTCTGAAAACAAAAAACAGTCCTCCTAGACTGTTGTTGAGATCTCCTACAGGAAATTCTTTATTTGCAGGCAAGAAGAGTGGCTCATGGAGCTGAAATAATTTTGTAAATATAATATTTGTGAAAGAATGATGAAAAAAAGTGCAAGTATCAATTAGTTTTCCATATTTATCACTAAGAAGATAGTTTAGAAATACTCATGAGTAAAACAGGTAATCTGACAACATATCAGGCACTCAAATTTCAATTTTAAATACATTAAAATGGGTAGGATTTTTTCTTACAGACTATGGATATATTGTATCTTCATATAAAGCAAAATGAAGCTAGATATATGTTGCTAATATATGTTAGTGAATATGTGGCGGTGAGGAAAGGTAAAGTTTCACACTACTCAGTTTCTTTTCAGGCTTCTGAAAGGCACTTTGAACTAAATGAAGCTCAGTCAATGTGTTTCACAGTATTAAAAGGATGAGCACAGTCATTAACAAAACTGACTAATGGGCTAGAGGGTTCTAAAACTCCCAAATGCCACGATGATAAAATGAAGGCATTTTCTTATTAATTTTCCTGCACAGATCTTAGCTGGAGCACCAGGAATCTGTTATTGCTTTGGAACTTCCCAGACTGTGTAGGTGTCATGGGTGCAGAGTGATATTGCTTATTCTATGACTATCACTCCTGTCTTTTGCATTCTAGCTATAACACAAAGGGTAACCTCTGCTTCGTATTTCATAAGTTAAGATATAAACTTGCATTTAGTGTTGTGGTGTTGTTTCAGGTTATCCCCACTAGTTCAGTTAGGAGATAACATAAATTGTGCATTGATCAGAATTCAAAGAATAAACAAATGAGAGAAGGTGCATACATACTTTCCCTAGATACACACTTCATCTTCGACCAGTTAAAGGATATTGCTATTTATCTAGTATATAAATTGTCAGTTACTTAAGGTTCTGTAGAATATAAGTTCACCAGACTGTTTCTAAAGCTAATCCATGTTAGTGGGTTAAATATTAGAGTTTAATAGTAACAGGCAAGCATCAAATACTTAATTATGTAATGCCATATTGTAGAATAAATTTCTAGTCTGATGCCAGATTCTGACAGTTCTTATATGAGAGAGTATGATTTATCAAACAGGAACTACATTAAATAAGGAAAAAGTCTACTTAAACATTATCAGTTCTTTAACCCTGAAGTTTGTATTTTTAGTAGCAAAGACTGTAAAGTGTTTTCCCATTTACTTAATCCATTTTTCTACTATATAAATTCAGAAATTGATTATCGTACAATTATGGATGATATTCTTAAAAGTTTTTAGATTTATTCATCTTGTGGCTATGATTGTATCCTCACCACATTAAGAATTAAAGATTCTCCTGTAACTTATTCATAACCTGTATTTTCCATCTGGTGCATTTATAAATAGAAATAAAATACCTGTTTCCTAGCCTCCATTGAAAAAGTAGTAATAGCTCCTAGCAGAAGAGTTCCAGCATACTATATTTGCATATAGTTTGTATCAGCAATAGTGAAGCCAGCAGGACCCGGGCAGTCAGTGATCATCCCCCTGAACTCAGCAGTGGTGAGGCTTAAACTCAAATCCTGTGTCCAGTTCTGGGCTCCTCACTGAAAGAAAGACATTGAGGTGCTTGAGCCTGTTCAGAGAAGGGGAACAAAGCTGGTGAGGGTTCTGAAGAAGCTGAGGGAACTGTGGTTGTTTGGCCCGGAGAAAATGAGGCCCCAGGGATGGGGTGTGTGTGTGTGTATGTGTGTGCACACGTGTGTGTGTGTGTGCGCACGTGTGTGTGTGTGTTCACACGTATGTGTGTGTGCAAGACACAATGACATCACAATCTGCAACTACAAGAAAGGAGGTTTTATTGACGTGATGATTAGTCTTTTCTCCCAGTAAACAAGTGACAGGACCAGAGGAAATTACTCCAATTTGCACCAGGGGAGGTTTAAATTGGATATTAGGAAAAAAATTTTCATTGGAAGGGTGGTCAGGCATTGGTACAGGCTGCTCGGGAAAGTGATAGAATCACCATCCCTGGAAGCAATCAAAAGGTGCTTGGATGTGGCAACTGGGGACATAGTATAGTGATGAACATGGTGGTGCTAGGTAAAGAGTTGGAATCAATGATCTTAGAAGTCTTTTCCGATCTTAACAATTCTATGATACTATGAATAATGTACCCTTCCATTCATTCCATTATGCAAAGAACTTGGCAACTACAAGACAAGAAACCTATGAATGAAAAAAAAAGATTTCACTGGGCAGCATTGTCACTCAGACTTTGGAGTTGGGTTTTCTGGCCTTGATCATCTCTATATTGAATGAATTTCAAATGATTCTACTGCTGTGGATTGGGAGAACATCTGAATCCAATGATTTAGATGACAGAATATGTTTTCAGAAATCCATGTTACATTGTGATGCAGTGTCACTGTTAGCAGAATAATCTGCTATTATGTGGATACCAATCTAAGAGTTTGCTAGTGGCAAATACAAGTATCAAATAATTTTGGTAATCTGGTCTGGAATTAACACCCAAAAAAATATTCATAAATTATAGCAATATCTTAAAATATTAGTTGTCTCCTAAATGTAATTAAAACCTCAGTGTAAACTTTTGTAGTTGAGAAATAACTTGCTTCTTACCAAGTAATTATTTTCATTGTTGGTTAAAATTCACTGTGATTACACAATCCACTAAAAATTAAATATATATATATATATAGAGAGAGAGATCCTTAAAATGCATTGAAATTTAAAAATAAAATAAAATAAAATAAAATAAAACCCTAAATAAACCAACACAAAAACCCAAACTCTTTGAAAAGAGTATTTTCTAACTTTGGATATGGAAGGAGTCAATAACATCTAAGTTTCAATTATAATTTTTTTTTCCCCTAATGAAAATTAACAAAATTTCTGAAGTGTCAACACAAGCAGTCTGTGTATCTGCAGAAGTAGACAAGTAGTAACAGAATCAAAAATTTCATTCAGTCACAAAAATAAACATGTATGATTTGCAAAATAAGCATTCCACTGTCTAGCACACCTGAGAGATGTCATTAGATCATGTTAATAAATCATGTTTAAAAAGATATTTGAGAATACAAAACTAGTGAATGGAAATGGTGCTTCTATTTTACAAATGATTGATGTTGGAGAAAGAAGTCAAAAATCTCACCTCTTTTGAGGTGACTACAGTACACAATTTCTACATTTCAGGAAGATGTAGCAGTCACATGACATTTGACTGATCTGGGCCAGTTTTCTCTCAAGGATTTACTTTCTGTATGCAGTAATTAAATACATATAGATCTAGAGTGAGATCCCAGCTGGAGGGGAGAAATATCCCAATGAATATATGTCTATTTTATTCAAAATGGAACAGAATCCTCAGACATTTCAGAAAACAATATATTGTTTATAGTGCTCTAATTCCCAGTGTTTCTTCAATCATTGTTAGTTTCTCTGCTTAAAAGGTTATTGTAGCTATGAAGGATGTGATCATATTTTTAGTATAGGCTTTTTTTTTTCAAGGAAAAAATAACTTTTTCCATAATTATTTCTAGGAGATGAATCAAAAAAACTCTTGGAGAAATATGGAAAATCACATAGACTACAAAAGCAGAACTTAATGTCCACATTCAGATGAGCAGTCTAAGAATTAATGTCCCTATAAAGCCTATGTAAACAAAAGCCTGAAGTCCCACAGGTACACATGTCCTGAAGAAGAACAGGTGTTAATCATGTAAAGAGCTACTGCTGGTATGAGCAAGAAATAGAATGCCATTCATCTTACACAGGTTTTGAGTTCTACAATGTAGATGTTAACATTGAAATTAGTTGTCTTCTTACATCATGCACTGGAAATGCTTTTGTATTTGAATTGACTAGTTTAATAAAATGTTAAGCAATTTGAATTTTATGTTGAGGGTCCCCATTTCTCTATCTTTTGAAAGATTCAATTTACTAGATGTCTTAAAAGTAACACCTCACACTGAGAACATTTGTCAAAACAAAATTAGAGAAGATGGTGTTCCTGTGGTGACCTACCCCTCTACAGTTTCTAACATAACTGTCTAGTAATTTGAGCTTTATGTCAGGGATTGATCTAGACCAAATCAAGCATTGTACAATCTACTGACTGTAGAGTCTCCATTCATTGTGTCCTGTTTTATTCTAGAAAGAGGTTGGAGTGTTATTTTATTTTTAGTCTGAAGACTCCCAGGAGGAGTGGGTGAATATGAACAAAAGGCCTGGGTTTTATCAGCTTCTTCCCACCTACACATGGAAGCTTCCTGACATGCTGATTTTCAGGCTAGGCATTCTGAATAGTTGAATTCCTCTCCACCCTGCCCTCATGCTCACTTTGTACTCCCCTCTCTTTTGCAGACTGCTGCCCAAAGAAATGGATTAGCTTTGCTGGGGTAGAGTTAATTGTCTGCACAGTGGCTAGTATGGGGCTGTTCCAGGTTTGTGTTGAAAACAGGGTTGATAATATAGAGATGTTTTTGTCATTGCTAAGCAGGACTTACACAGAGCCAAGGCCTTTTATGCTTTCCGTACTGCCATGCTGGCAAGAAAGTTGGGGATGTGTAGGAGGCTGGGAGGAGACACATGACCCAAAGTGATAAAAGGGATATTCCACACCATATGACATCATTCTCAGTACATAAAGAAGAGAAGAAAGAGGAAGGGAGAGGGTGTTTGGCATAATGGTGTTTGTCTTCCCAAGTAATCGTTACGCATGAGGGGCCCCTGCTGCCCTGGAGGCAGCTGAACACCTGCTTGCCCATGAGAAGCAGTGAATTATTCTTTGGTTTGCTTTGCTTATGTGTGTGCCTTTTGCTTTGCCTATAAGTCTTAACCTCAACTCAGGAGTTTTCCAGCTTTTACCCTTCTGATCTCTCCTTGATTCTGCTCATGGGGGAGTGAGTGAGCAGCTGTTTGGTACTTGTTTGTTGGCTGGGGGTTAAACCACTACAGTGAAGGAGGAATTTTTCATTCTGATTGTTAAAATCTCTCTTAAAAAAAATGATCCTCAGTTTTTAAAAGAGCACATATGAAAACTGACCAAGCACTGTCAGTAATGACCTCAGACAGTCAACACTATTATAGTCAGATTCTAGCTGTGGTGAAATGGTTACTGGGTTCTTTACTTATTCTATACATATGAAGGTCATAATAATTCGATTATAATGAACATAATTTGATGTTCACTGTGCAACTTTTGTGGTATGAGATTTTTAGTAAAAACAGGGACACACCAGGAAAGAAACATATCTGCTAAGTCATGATCATGGAGTGATATACATAAATTAGCAATATCTTTGCAAATAGTAAGAAAAATACTCAGCACTTGGTAAGCATAGTTCGTACTTAAAGCATCTAACAAACATACACTTGTTGATCAATTGTAGAAGTAGAGCCTATAAATGTGCTGGATAACATCATCATAGCAAATGAACTAGTTCATTAAAATAATGTAGAGGATATTCTAAAGTTATGGTCAGTAAATCAAGACAATTTTAAAGGGAAAGGAATTAAAATATCATAGTCTATCACTAAATTGTCCCTTATTTCATCCTGAGGTCACAAAAAAGCCAATGCAAGAACATATCTATTGATGTAAAAAATGGCAATGAGGGCTGAGAAAAAAATAAGATTGTCTCCAATGTACTATGCTGGCAAGTTTTATTTGTTGACAGTGTGAAGCATATCCCAAATTTAATTTATTTTGAAAGAGGAGGAGAGGAGCTAAAACAATGCAAACTTTATTCATGAAATTAGACATACAGAAGTACTATATAGAGTAGGTTGACATTACATATTTGTTATATAAAGTACCTAAATTCATTCAAGAACAGACATAGTATTTCAGGGTTTTCACAACAACCAAGTAATCAGTAAGATACAGACAGAGCTTTATGAAGTACAGATGTATGAATCTTGTAATATTTATTTTCTCTATAGCATTGCAATATGACTCTGCAATTAGTTATGAAATAAGCTAACTATGAGCCATAACTTTCCTTATTGTTTGTAATTGAAATAGAAAAAAAAAAAGGAAGACAGAGACATAGAATGAAGGGAAACAGGAGAGGAGGGAAGGGGGAGGGGAGGAGAGGTAGAAATATAGTGAGATTACAAGTATCTTACTATTAATTACATATTAAAAACAAGGATCTGAAGTCACCTAAGTGTCAAAACATGCAAGAATGTAAGAAGATATAGAAACTTTATGAGCAGCAAAGAATAAGATGGAAACTCAAAAACCATCAAGAATCAGCCTGTTCCAAAGCAAAGCTGCTGGCAGGCAGACAGGAGCACACAGTGGTGTTACTGGAGAAGGAGGATCCTGGTTTGCCTGAAGTATATGTTTGTAAGAATTTTAATAACTTATATAGAGTAAGAGCTTATAAAGACTGAAACATATAACTCAAACAGTCAGGCAAATATAATTAAGTTAAAGCAGTATTTAATTGTGAGATACATTTAAGACAACTCTGGCAATAGCAGTAAAAAAAAAAATATAGCAATCCACAGTCAAAATAGTTAGTACTAGCACAATACCATGATTATGCTCTTCCAAATCACTAAATTTTCATAACATCTAAGGACTTCAATCTCCTCTATGATTCCACAGACATCCTCACATGAGTACAAAGATGTTCTCGATAAGGTGTTTGCCTTTTGTGCTACTAGGGTCTTCAATACCTATCCTTCTGCTGGTGCATCTTTGCAATCTTTGTTTTTTCATTTCCTAAAAATCCTAGGACCTATGCACGACCTTCTAAACTTTACATCTACAAATTCTCTGCATGTCATCCCTTTTCCCTGCCTTGTCATCTCCAGAACTGATCCAAAATAACTATTCATTTTGTCCTTGTCCTACATGTCTTCCCCCAAATTGTGGTTCCCAAAACAGACACAGACATCAATTCTTTTGATGTCATTCTGTAACCGCCTTAACCTTACTTTCTTGGGTTATCCATCCTCTGCTGTATTAGTTGAGTTTAATCAGCAATACGGTAGTTTCATTGCAGTCTTACAAAAATGCCAGAATTTTTAATTTTGCAAAGTCAACCTTTCTTTTTTCTTTTGTCTCGTCCTAAACAGGGTTAACAATGTTGTAAAAAGGGCCATCTTAGCTCAACTGCCTCCTGTGCTATAGGTCCCAAAGCCCTACTGCCCTTAAGATTGCTCTTACAAAGTGGCACTTACCGCATCATGGTTTCAGCTGAGATAGAATTTACTTTTTTTTCTAGTATCTGGTACAGTACTGTGTTTTGGATTTAGAATGACAATAACATTGATAACACACTGATGTTTTATTTGTTGCTGAATAGAGCTTACCCTAAGTCAAGAACTTTTCAGTTTCTCGCACCACCCCACGAGTGAGGATGCTGGGGGTAGGCAAGAGTGGGAACACAGCTGGGACAGCTCACCCAAAGCGGCCAGATATTCCAGACCATATGGTGTTGTGCTCAGCATATCACTAGGGATAAAGCTGACCTGGGGACTGCTGCTTGGGAACAGGCTGGGCCTTAATCTGTTGATGGCAAGCAATTACTTTTCATTTGTGCTGCTTGTTTCTCTTCACTTTTATTTCTCTTATTTTGCTTTTCATATTATTATTATTACTGTCATTATTTCAATTATTAAGCTGTTCTTATGTCAACACACTTGTCTTCTTATACTCTTCTGATTCTCTTTCCCATCCCTCTATGATGGTAGGGAGTGAGCACTGTGAGGAAATGACTTGCTGTGCGGGTTTAAACTATAATACTCAACTGAGAGAAGATCAGGAAACAGAATATCTTAAGTATGTGGTACTAAGGATAACGAAAGTTAAGTGATTAGGTATATGCTTAATCTAATATCATGTTAATCCCAATCTACTAATATGTGTATTAGTGATGAATAATTGCTGCACATTGCTGTGTGAAGGATTCTGCCTTCCCTTTTCTCTTTTAATTTCTCTTTCCTTTTTCCTTTCTCTGTTCCATTTTTCTCTCTTTATTTTTCTCTTTATATTTGTCTCTTTGTCTTTTTGATTTTCTTTCTTTTTTGCCTTTCTTTTCTTCCTTTTTTGCCTTTCTTTTCTTCCTTTTTTTTTCTCTTTCTCTCTTTCTTTCATTTTCTTTATTAAGTTTTTTCCTGTTTACACTCCTTACACTAATTCCCCTTTGAATACACTACCCAATTTTCTTAGGTGGACCTTAATTATTTAGTATTACTTTCATGAGGGACTCCAGAGCAGAAATAATTAACGTTTCTGACTGAGAAATCATTATGTTTTATGACTTATAAATTAAGTGAATATATACTTTTTGAAGTAGATCTATTCATTTGCTGGCATTTTCTGATTTTGTTTTAAGAGGGAATGCCATGGGGTACAGCATAAAACATTCTAGAGGAGCTTCCATCAACATTCATACATCACTCAACGCTGCCCTAATGTTCTAATGAGATATATATCTGGGGGTTTAGAGTTCTGCCATTGTTAGGCATTATTTTTAAATCAAATTTGGAAAACCTGCAAAACAGACATGACTGATAACTATTCCAACAGAAGTCATGTCATGTAAACAGCATGTTTGCAAGCCTTGTTTAGAAGATTGTACTACTGTACTTTCAAAAAAGTTATCAATATCCATATATGTATATATTGCATATGTAAGTAATAACCAGAAAAAAACCAGAAACAAAACATGTAATAAATAGTAATTCTTTTTTGCTGTTACTCATATTTACATTGGCCTTTGCCCAAATGGCCTAGATACAGCTTTCTTCATATTTTTTCCTATACCCAAATTTCCAAAATTAAAATGGAAGAATGCTGGCCAGACTATGCTAAGATCAGTAGTTAGCAGAAGGAAATAAAAAAGTTCCACAGAATCTCAGTATGTAAAATTAACATATTTACCAAAATTATCCCAAAAGCTAAGCTATAACTAATGATCAATTATAAAACTGAGAAGCAGTTAGAGAGTAAATAATTTTGCTGAGGGAGCATACTCAGATGAGAAACTCCAAGCTTCATTCTCCTCTCCATATAAAAAAAAGAACCTAGGTCTAAGTTGTGAAATATGGAAGCAAACTTTTTCCCGGAAATTGTGGTGCACTGAAGCTGCCTCTATAAAGTCTAGATAAATATTTTTGAGTCTACAGACTCAAAACCCTGCTAAAGCTGCACTTCTATAGTTTAGCAGTATCTACTTTCATTATTTATCGTTCAATCTCTTGGATGTCATCAACTTAAACTGAAAAGCCTATACAACAGGTTTGGTTAGGTTTGGTCTGGAATTTTTTTGTTTAGGTTTGGCTTGGTTTTTTTATTTGTTTGTTTGGTTGGTTGGTTGTTTTGCAGTGGGGTTTGTGGGGTTTTTGTTTGTTTGAAAAACCTATAAGACAGTTTTGGTTTGGTTTGGTTTGGTTTGGATTTTTTAGTGTTTTTTTTCTGGGGAGGTGGGTTTTCGGGGGTGTTTGTTTGTTTGCTTGTTTGTTTGTTTTTCATAGAGAAATATTTTCTAGATTCCTGCCTAATAGCAGGAATAATTAGAAAACCAACAACAAAACAAGCCATGAGAAAGTCTGTTTTAAAGCTGGGAACCAGAATACTGATTGCGTAGAAATAGGGGAGAGAATCTCAGCCAAACTGTGTCAGGAGCCTTGCAGAAGATTCTTGAGCAAGTCCTGACAACCATGTTGAGCCTTGCACTTAGGATTGAGATACCTATAGGTCAGCAAGAGTGACCACTGTGTAACCCCGGCAGTACGGCAGTAAACCCAAAAAAGCTGGAATGGTCTGGGTATGTACTGCTGCTGGCTACAGTGCCTAAGTACATGTAGCTAGTGGTGGGCACCAACGACGAGTTGGTATTCCTGCATGTCAAAACAAGTTATACAGTTTTGTTTGCTACAGAAGATGTAAGGAACCACTGGGAGGAAGGTGAACTTCCCCGCAGATGGGATATGCGCAGCCTGTCATGGCTACCCAACAGCAATCTGGACAAGTGGGTTTCCAACATCTGAAGTGCAAGATTAACTCACTATATGTATTTCTCATCCTAAATCTATTGTGTTGTTACTATTATTTACACCTCTTTGTTATACCATGTGCTGCTGTGCCTTTCTTAATAAGATCCAGGAAGAACCCTGCACCCCACCTGTAGTTCCCAGTGAAGAAAGTAAAACTAGATGAGATCTTCTAGATCTTCTGTCATGTCTGCACACAACCTTCCTCGCCCCAAATTCTGCTGTTGAAGTCAGAACATTGATTTCTGTGAGAGCAGGATTTCACTCAAGACTTTTTTAAGCATTTATGGAGTTTGAAAAAGGAGCTTAATCCCATCAAAGGTCAAATGCTATGACTTCTAATGTGGTTATTCATTTTTAATGTTAGAGAAGTTGAAGATAACAAACTTTTTACATGTGATGATTTAATGCTTATAAAATACACCCCAGAATATTTTTAGTAGGAATTACAGGTCCAAATGAGAAATGTAAAGTAAGAATGGTATCTCTGGGAGACAACTGTTCTTCTAAAGCAAGAAAAAATCAAAAAGTTTAGAATTATTATTTTTTAATATCCAAGTAATGTAAAAATAAGAATTCTGTGACTTGAGTAGCTTTCAAGATCATGTAAAGTATATTTTTTTGTCAGACACTCAATAAGAACTCAATAAGAATTTATTTGCAGTTTCATAATTCCTGAGAAATACAGACATTTCTAATATACACAAATATAAACATCATGTTCCACCATATTTTCTCATATATGTATTTTGATTGTAAAATATATGTCGTATTGTATAAAAAATTGTCACAGTAGAGGGGAAGACGGAGAGGAAGGTTTACTTAGTCTGCTGCACTCTGGACAAGGCCACTGAACTTTTCTTCAGAGTAGATGAATGTGCAGAGCTGGAAAAAGATTCTGAAGTTTGAGATGGGGAAAGAGAAAAGGAAAATGTAATGAAAAGGGGAAATATTTAGACAGTCAAGCACACAATAAAAACAAATAAATAATGGAAAGAGAGAGACAAGAAGAAAGAAAACTGTATAAAGAAGAAAGAAGCACAGGGGTTTTTTACAGATTCCAAAGGAATTTTGTGGAGTTTACCGCAGCCTAGAAAGCCATTAGGAATTACTGGGCTAAGAACAGGACTCAAGAAAATGACCTGTCCTGCTAAGACTGGCATGGTGTGAGAGAGAGAAAACTATTTCAAAAAAATATCTATTTTTACCCTCTTACTCTGAGTTTATTTATTTGAAAAATAAAAGTTTTATTTATTGTGTTTAAAAACCCCTTAACTTTAAATATTAAAAATTCTTTCAGTATATTTTATGGTGCTCTGGAAAAATATTCTGAGCACATAAGCCTTACGACTCTGGCCAATACAAGACTTCCTCATTAAAAACAAAAACAAAACCAAATCAAACCAAACCAATCAACCAAACAAACAAAACCAAGTAAAAATTAAAATCTCTGTGCAGATAGTGTGAACAGAGAGAAACATGGAGCATATTTTTCATTAATTAACTTCAGTGAAAAATCCAAGAACCTCTAGTGCTAAAAATCACATTAAGCTTAGCAGAAGTGAAGAAAAGTTACAAATATAAGGCAGACCAATCAAGGTGTGTAGGAATATCAAGAGTACTTTAATAAATTATTTAGTCTGACAGTATGCCAACCATCGTAGCTACAATTTTTCATAATTTAAATAGTTCATTGATCTAAGAGGTGCTAAATACAAATGAAAGGAACTGTGAAATTGCCTACAAAATAATAAACTCATGTATAATGTTTGCATTATCAAACAGCCAAAAAAACAAAACTGGAATTGTTTTTGTGTGTGTATGATTAAAAAATTAACAAAAGAGGACAGACCTATTTTCTTTACTCCCAAAAAAGAAACTGGACACACTAATAGTATCTTTCCCCACTGAACAGCAAACGTTTCACATTTCACTTAGCTTTTTGCTACATTTGGTACAGTAATCTCTATCAAGGGGTAAATTGACTTTCCTTTTACAGATCATTAGCAGCTGCAATCAGCCAATTCAGTTTGCATGAACTGGTTCTAGATTGTCTCTAAGTTCAGACATGAGTTCATTCAGCCCACCCGTCCAAACCATACCTCACCAGTTTTGCTATAAAGATACTATGGAAGACAATGTTAAAAGCCTTGTTAAAGTCAAGGCAAACAACATCGCTCATCTTCATCTGCCAAGCAACTAATTTCACCACAGACAGCTATCAGGCACAGCTAGTCAGGCATAATTTAGGCTTGGTAAATCCATGTTGCTAACCACCTTCTTGTTCTTCATGTGCTTGAAAATGATCCCAGACCAGCCCAACTTCACTCCTGCATTCCTTGACTGTTCTATCTCATACTCTCCAAGTAGTGCAGGGAAGATGCAGAATGGGGATTTCAGTCAGTTCACAGCAATTTGTCTCTGCTACTGAATATAAACTGCTGAATCCATTCCTGGAAACTTGGGTAATGTGTCTTTACTCTGCTAGGGGTTTCATCCCTTGATATTTGCATATCAGAATGGATTATTTTTCTGCTTGGAGGATGTTTTACTTATTAAGTATCTCTCTTCGCCCTTCGAAACAGAACTCAGAAACAAACAGACTCTGCTCCCCTATCCTGGGATCGGGTACTGCTCATCATTTTGTCCCCTTCTCTCCAGACCTTAAATTTCACAGTCTTCTTTTTGTTGTCTCCCTGGCTGCCATTACCTCCTTAACATTGGCCAATTCTTCTTTAACATTAAGCAACAGATCCAGACTGCTTCTCCTATTCATTGTTCATGTATGTCAAGAAATTCTCTTGAACATAGACCAAAAAACCTTCTGGATTTCTTGCAGCTAGTGGTACCACCCTTTCAACAGAAAGTTCCTGATGGCAACCAGGGACTGTGATAATAAGATTTCTTCCAGTTTTCTGAAGATGTCTTATTCTACCTTGCTTTCTTGACTACATAATAAGAGAAGATGCCTACCACAATGTTACACATGTTGGTCTTTCCCCTGATCTTCAACCATAAGTTCTCAGCTTGAAAAAAAACAAAGCAGTTGAGAAGAAGAAATGGATAAATTGTATCACACACATTTGGGTTTTATGATAGTTTCAGAGGATATCCTGGAGGAAAAGTTTGGCAGTTCATAGAAACAGGAATGTGATTGAGTCAAAGATATCTATGTCAAATTTGGAAACAAAGATCCCTGATACTACTGGAGTTGTAGAGGTGATTGACTGAGCCTCATACACAGATGGCAGTTGTTAGAACCTGAAGGTGAAAAAAGAGAAAGGAGCTCTAATAGTAGCACTGGGTTTTTCAGTTTTGAAAGAGAGTCAGCTAAACACAAGATCTACAATTGAATTGAAGTATTTTGTTCTTTGTTTCATCAGAATTAACTCAGGAGAAATACTGTCTATAAAGGTGTTGTGGTGGTTCGAAAACTCCCAAGGATCTAATTTTTAAGTTCAAGCCCCCCTCCCACAGTCTGCCCCTGTGAGAGGGTTTAGTGATGGTATGGACTTGATATCTTTTTCACTTCATGTGGAGAGTTTTCAGACAAAACACAACCATTCGTTATTGGGGGAAGGGAAAAATATTTACAAGGTTTATTTACTCACACCTGTATATATATATATATATATATACACATTGAATTAAATTCTTCTTTTCCTTCAATAAAAGTCCAAGAAGGAAAGAGAAAAGTCTTTCTGTCACTGCACAGGCCACAGTTCCTTCGTTTCAGTTTTTTGTGGCACTGGTTAGTGTCCTTCATTTTCCTAAGGCAGCAGATTTAAGTATGGCAGTCAGGATTTTGATTCTTACTTTGTGGAAATTCCAACCCCGAGCCCGAGCCTTCGGGGGATTTCCTTGTAGATCTTCACTCCTCTTGGGGTAGAACATTGAAGGCAGCTTTCAGTTCAGTCTTACCAAAGCTCTTTTGCTCTGTCTCAGCTTC
Organism: Neopelma chrysocephalum; assembly: GCF_003984885.1. Taxonomy (NCBI): domain Eukaryota; kingdom Metazoa; phylum Chordata; class Aves; order Passeriformes; family Pipridae; genus Neopelma; species Neopelma chrysocephalum. The sequence goes on along the minus strand of NW_020897694.1, from coordinate 391,512 downwards.
CCAGCATGATAGAAGCAGCAGCAGCAGCAGAGGGCACGGCCACCTCCCCCGTGTTCCATCCTGGCTCAACTCTCAGGGCGACTCTGGGTTTCTCGGCTCCTCTGTCTCGCTCTAGCTGCTGCTGCATTTTGGGACTCCCTAAAGGTTTGGAAGTCCACCCCTCCTCTTCAACAGATCTCTGAGTTTTGGGAAATTAATACAGTCTTACCCCAAACCAGCTCTGTTGAGTTTTCCTCTGTTTCGTTGCCAGCTCTCCCTCCTGCAGGAACATCTCTGCGTCTTTCAGCCGGCTTCATGTTATCTTGATTGCTCCTGGCTATCTTTTTGGCTTTCAGCCATCGCTGTTCAGGGCTGCTCCGCTGCCACTGTCAATGTTTTCTGCTGCTGTTGACAGTAAGGAAATTCTCCCACCTCTTGATTACGGGACCCGGTCCAGCTTTGACACTACACCGGGTCTCTCGTAGCCTCAGCTGGGGCTGGGGGCTCTTGGCCCCCAGAGGGGGCTCACTGGCCCCCTGCCTCCTCGTGGTTCAGATCATGGTTACCAACCTACTAAAAAAAAAACTACCCCACCACCTTCTCTTCCGTTGCTGTGGGTATGTAATTTCCGTAGGGCACATAGGAACCTTTGATTGGTCTAGTATTATCAGTGGGGCAAACCATTACTGCCCCAGAGAAAAGGTTTTTCAAACCACCACAAGGTGTCCACTATATTTTAGTAGTACAAACACATGACCATTTTATTGACTAGTTGATAAGAGAAGAATTGAAGTAACTTTGGTTAAGCAGAAATGTAAATTAAGAGTAGATGATATTAGGCATAATATTGACCATTTTTAGCAGATTCACTTTTTTACAAGTTCATTCAAAATTGATAGATTGAACATATCACAAAATCATGTTTAGAGATATTTTTTTCCAAAGGTCATTATATTGTAAATAAAACTGATTTAGAGGTTTTTTTCAGAAATTTTGCATTAAGTAGCCCTTTAAAATATTATGGCAGCATCAGAAAATGCTGTCAATGAAAAGAATTATTAGTGCAGTTTTATAGCTCTCCACCACAGTAGAAGAGATTTTTATAAACAAAATGTATTTGTGATTACAGAAGTGAACCTGATTTATGAGACTTAACTGGAGGTAAAAAGCCATCTTTGATATTTTCTGGACATTTTAAAAGTTCTGATAGAAGCAGAATAATTAAGCATAAGTGATGTACAGTTGGGAAAGAGTAGAGCTCAACGTAGCATAAGCAGCTTTCCTTGGAGAAAAAGCACAGAGGAGGAATGGAATTTGCAGTTGGTAAAATTGGCTGAATTGTTTCACATTTTCTTTTAACCAAAAACCTTCTTCTGCTTTCACTACTACCCTCTGGGAAGAAAAAATATTTTAAAATCCTTTTTATGTATGGCAGGTATTTTGGAAAACAAAATTCCTTTTCAGCCTATTTCCTACATGGAAATAACCTACATGAATTTATAGTAGTGATCTGACCGGGCCATAAATCTCCTGTATATTATCCCTGACATTATCATGATGAATTTTTTCTCTGAAAGTTCATTCCAAGCAGCACATTTCTGTGCTGCTATAGACTACTAATATAATCCACTTATAGCAGTCTATCAGTTTACACAAAATTTTCTGCCTTGAGGACAAAAAAAAAAAAAAGAAGGAAAAGAAATAGGAAAAAAAGAAAAAAACCTAACTAAGATCACATCTAATACTATATAAGTTTTTCTTTGTGGGATGAGAAGTTCTGAAAATTTGTTACATCTTTAGAGATTTATTTGATTTTATGTTGTTTGCAAAATGCAGGAATGCATGTATGTGGTACTCAAAGCGCTGCTGCTTCACGACACATTTTGAAGTGGTGTGTTATTAGTCTTGCGGCCACTGAAGTATGATATAAACTCATCTACTATAAAATCTGTAGAAATGAAATACTTTTACTTGACTAATGAGAACATGATAATAGCAGAAGCAAGCCACAAAAAAAAGAAGGAGGCAGTTTAATATTGTGCCTATAATAATTTGATTGTGTAGGCCCCATTTTATAGCCAAGATAACTTTTATGTTTCAAGATAGTATAATTATTATGAGACCTTTCCGCAATTAATGTCTTTTCTGAAAGTCAGTTCAAGGAGGCATCACTCATGAGAGCAGTCTCAAGCAGCTTCAGACTCCTCTTTCACTCCTACTTGCTGTTTGCAGATGAAAAGTATGTTACAAGATCAAGTAATAAACATAATTTCCTGAAAGATGCAAATCAGCAAGATACATCAAGGACTTGCTTCTTCTAGGATGTTATTAAACAGCAAAGGTTCAATGATCCATCACTTTCAAGATCACTTTCAGGATCTTCTAGTCAAGTCATCGGCGTTACCACTGATGATAGAACTAGTGGGTCCTGGCAAAGCTGCAGCATGCAGGCACAATGTAGTGCCTGCTCCTCCTGACTGATAATTTCATGGACAGCAGAGACTTGTCAGGTGTATTATAAGGAGTATACTGTATTATAGGGAGTTCTGACCACACTAGTGCTTAATATAATATCTCATGAAATCCCTAACATCTCATTAAATCCCTTGTTGAGTGTGTACTAGCTAATAGATATTAATTTTATAATTTTAAATTATTTACAACCTACTCTAAAGTACCTTTGCACTCAGCTAAAGTTGTCCAAACAAACTGTCCCATAAGATGGGCCATACCTTCTCTGTAAAGGCTACCTTACCTTCTAGATGTAACAGCTGAAATCAGTTAAACCATGTAAACAACAGGCCCTCTGAGAAAGTCTTTCTCATAATTGGAGTTAACACTCTTGAAATTTACACTTCCTACACAGATTTTTTTACGATATTTTCATTGCAATTAATTCCAAACTGGTATATTAATAGTCCCATATGTTCTCTGATAGTACTAATTTCCATAATTTTATAAAATATAACTGGTGATCACATACATTCTACCTTCCCACACATGGTATATTGGATTAGATAACCCCAACTGAAATTCTGAATCATTTTTGAAGGGTGTTGTGAACAAGGGAAGAAAATATTTCTTCTTTTTATTAAATTTTGTATCTGAAACATTCTTTTGAAACCTGTGTATTCTTCTGTTGATTTAAATCTTCTGAGTAAAAAAATAGAGTAGCTGCATCTAATTTATATTTAAATTAAATGTAATTTTTGTGCAACATTAGGGTGATCATGCTACTATCCCAAAAGTGTCCTTAGTAATTGACAACCATTTTTTAACTGTGGTAATACCAATTCCCCACTCACAACTTTGCAGAAATACTGTGAGTTTAGTAAAAATAAGATTAAAATCTGATCTATTGCTAAATCTTTCCATGTCTTCTCGACATATGTATTTACCAGCAGAAAAGAGAGCTGTGTATTAGGTAGGTATTTATTTTATATATGAATTTTAATTAATACATATTCTCTAAGGAAAAACTGGGTCTATTATTTTCATAAGAATTATAAAAATGCATTCTGATCTAAATTAAGAGGTGAGATCAGCTTATACAAACAAAATAATAAGCCATTCCTTTGTACTCAGTATTGAATTATTGCAATTATTTTCAGTGTATGCAGGATCTCCTTACTTTTAAATATACAGAAAGAAAAAAAAGTTAAATGTCACGTCATTTATAATCATGTTGAATAGTATGCAGCATGGATTCCTGCGGGAATTCTGGTGATCTCTTTCTTCCTGACAGAAATGAAATTTTGTTCAGATTCTGGTTTTCTTCTTTTTGAACAGGGACTTCTCCATGTTAGAAGCTTACCTCTTATTGCACTTCCTTTACTTCTTTGCATATTTACTATGAGACTTTTTGAGGACCCCTCTAGATAGAATTACTGAATGACTTTTGAAAAGAAGATACATTGTTTCAATGTTTGTTGTTTACTGACTCCTTTAGTGAACCTTCACAGTATCTATTGGATTTTTTTTCAGAATAATTTGCACAAACTTTCTTTACATAAATATTTAGTTTAGTGTTGTGTTTTCCCCTGAATGACCTGTTCAATTTTTAAAAATTGAGTCTCTTCTTCCACTTCCCAGTCATCTGTTAGCACTACTGATTTGAAACCAGCTATATTGTACAGCTGGTTGCTCAGCTCTATCTTCCTTGATTTTCTGAGGTTTCTAGCATGATTCATTAGTCTTCATTCTGTTGTTGTGTAAGATCTACAAAAATGTCAGTTTGCAACAGATCCTGAAACACAACCCTCAAAACAATTACAACATGGGAAACCCTTCCTTTTTCTGAAAGGTGGGCACAAGTGCAAAAAAAAAACCTGTTTACCTTTTGAACTGTGTCCTGATAGATTCCGAGAACTCTGGTTAGCAATTGACTTATCACATTCTATGTCCTTCAAAAAAGATTTAGTATCATTTTTGCAGCCTGTTCTACAGCTGTTTCCCCAAACTCTTTCTGACTTTCTGTGTTGCGTTGACATCTGCCAAACTTCCTTGTTTATTTAGATACTACTTTGACTTTTTAAAAGACTCCTCTCTTATAATGACCAGTAAATCTTTTTATTAAGCTGTATAGCTTTTTCTTAAACTCTTTCTTTATGTGACAAATTTTGGTCACTGATGCTTAACATGACCAATTTTTCCTATAATTCTCTTCTATTACCTTTCTGGAAGGAGTTCAGTTGCTTAAAAATAGACCCTTAATGTAATCTGAGATATTGCAAATGCATTTTGCTTCCAGTTGCCATGTCAGAAAGTTTAAGATCTCTCGTAGATCCCGTGTCATAGCAGCTAGTCTCATGGGGCTGGCTTGGATATTTTAAAAGAGTCAATAAATGCATCAGATGCCTATGTCTGAGTAACTGAATCTCACCTGCTATATAAATCATTCTCATATCAATGTGGGTACTCATTATATAATTGTGTCTAAATATTTTTAATCATGGAAAGTATTTTTCTAATTCATAGCATTTTATTTTCTTATTTTATCTGTTGGTTTTTTTCTTACTTTGTTTGGGGTTGTGGGTTTGTCTTTTTTTTCCCCCTTAATGTATAGGTTAGGAGATTATTAGTTTTACTTTATATTCCTTCTTCCTTCCACTTAGCTCAAATATTTATAAGTCTCAGTTCTATCCCTTCTACAGCAGAGAAAGGTGCAGTATTCCTTTCAACCAAGACAATGAAACCATGTATGTACAAATGCAAACACTATGAGAATTAAGTTACTGTTTAACTAAAGCAGGACTAAAGCAACAGTGAGAGAGTAGTAAAGCATTTGTATTGAGCAAAGGCTAGCCCTTTCACAGAATCATAGAATCATCAAGGTTGGAAAACACCTCCAAGATCCTCAAGTACAACCTTGGATCAAATACCACCATGAGAACTAAACCATATTGTGAACCAAATCATCTCATGAGAGAGACCTAGGTTTGAATCTCCTATGACAGTTTCTTATTCAGTGATTGTTTAATTCAAAACAGAAGCTGAAAGCAGAGTAACTAATGGTTCTAATTGAAAACGCTAATAGACTGTTGGGAAGAGCCTTCTGCTTTCTTATCTTTTCTCTGACCTTTTGTTCCTGAATTCATAATAGCTTGTGTTAAATGGAAGAAATAAGATAGAACTTAAGATAATTTTGTAGATTAATGTTAAGAAAGTCCTGAGTGAAGTATAAGTATGAAACCATTTAAATGACAAGGAATAACACTTGTTTGTCTTTCTCTGTGGAGGATCAGTCTTAGCAGTACCCTGCCATATGGAAAAATGGCTTCTAGGCTTATCTGAAAGATTCTCAAGCCTACTTAACCAGTCCCTTAAACTCAAAGGGGCCTCTACCCTGGATCCTGATAGGATGAACACATGTCAGCCTAAGTTCAAGATCTGGAGACACTAACAGTAATGCAAAATAAGCCATTCAGCTTTGCCTACAATCAAAAGTTAAGGGTAGGGAAGTGATCTGTATTGCTTGTGGACTATGCTATTCCAAATATTATACAAAAGTTATTTGCCTCTAATGCTTTACAGGCATTCCCACAAATGGCTGCAAACATGCACAAGACTTTGCAAACATGCACAAGACTTTGCAAACAACGTAGCTGTGTCTGAAAGCTACATAGCAGTGCAGCACGACATAATCCTAAAGCCAATGTGGTTTTGCTTTTGCTTTAGATACCTTTTCTGCTTCCAGTATTTATTTCTGTGATAATGATGTTCCTCAATTTCTATCTTTGATTGCCTTTCTATGCCAAACCGAACCTGAGCATGGCAAACTCGGTCTGTCTGAATCTTCTCAGTCTCCCGGCTCTGCTTAGTTACCTATTTATCTGCACTTCAACATCTTCTTTTGGATACCTATTTAGATATTCTGACTTTAGTCTAAAATAGTTCTGAAGTTAAGGAAATCAAAACTTAACAGAACTTGACACATACATTTCTAAGGCGAGAAAAGGAAGATAATATCTCACAAGGACTTTGGGTATTCTTAAGTTTAATTTGTTTTTGCCTTGGAGTTTGAACCTATGGGATCATTGTATACTTTTCAGTCTCATTTTAAATATATATATATCTAAGTGCATCCCCTCATAGGAGATGTCATTTGTTGTTGACAACTCTTCCATGTATGATTTTTCCCAACTGCAACATTTGTAATGTTAAATCAAAATTAATTTAAATTCCCTCCCTGAAATAAGGGGACTAGGTTGACACAGTTATTTTTTCCTTATTACTATAAAGAATTTATCTGTATCTAATTTAATCTCTTCCATTAATAAATTTCAGTTTCTTTGATATCAAATTAAACCTTTATCTTTTATCTTTTTTCTCTTAATTTAATCACTGAGAAATAATACCTGTACAAACTAATTGCTTACCAGTCTATATTCTAGTCTAGTAGTTTTCTTCAAGAAATACATCATCTGGCCTTTCCTTTGATAATTTGCTTATAATTCACTTACTCTTAGCTTTCATATTTCAATGGTTTAGGTCAGGCATGTTAATGGTGCATGGTTTAATATTTGATTACATACTTTAGTTTCCACGATGTTTGTCCTTATTAAGTCTTTTTATCCCCTTTTCTAATCTTGATATAGCAGCTGAAGCTAAAAGGGATTAGCATCCTATTTCAGAAATCTAATTCCCTTCATATATCTTTTAACCCCTCAGTGCTCTTCTTTGCTTATGTGTATCTATATGGCTCCAGAAAGTTTCTGCAGTTTGTATATGGCTCCTGCTTAATTGAGCTTTAGCACAATTTCCACTTGCCCACAATATTTTAACTGACTTTATACATGTATTGAATCTCAATATCGTGCAGGGTTCAAATCAGTGGAGCTTCAGTGACTTCAAAAGCTGCCTCTCTTTATTTCCTTACAAATGGTTGCTATTGGACTTTTCATCTAAAACATTTAATCTGCCTCTTTTTAGACCTTAGAATCTGACAAATCTCCTTTTGCCTTTATTTTTCTTTTGAGTGGCAAGGTTTCTACTTTGTAGGCAGCTGTTGTTTAGCATTCAACTCCATGAAACAGAGATCTTTGTGAGTTAAAAAGTTTAATTGCTACCAGAGAGCCTAAGTCCAATTTTGAGCTACTCACAATTATTGCAATGCTATACATTCTGAAGTTCTAAAATGCTTAACATATACAAGTTTTGATTCATTCATGTTTTATTACTTTGTAAATACAGCATCAACCATCCCCCGTCCAAGAAACGATGTTCACCAGTGAACAGGCTTTTATCCCCTACAAATACCTGCTAGTCTAATGATTTTGACCTGGCATTTCAATACAATCATATTAACTTTTATGTCTCTTTATATGGTATTCATGGGAAAGAATGAATTAATCACTTTGAGGACTATTTTACAGTATTTTTTGAATAAACTCTCTTTGCAATTGTACAACATGTCTTTTTAAATGCAAATGCAGTGCCACAGTTTCCTAAGTCTTCTGAAGCAATAGAAGTGATCATGTGTTGGCATTCTCAGCAGCAGACTCTTGACAAGCTGATTATACCCTCTGTGTTTGCAGCAGTCACAGCCTGTAATAAGTAAGAGGCTGCAAATTGTAGGGGCCACTCATTTTCCCATTTCACTGTCTGCAGGAACTAGTGAAAGCTGAAACTCTTGTATTCTGCCCTTTCATGTCAGTTAAAATAATGACCAAATTTATTTTTTTTTCTTAGTAGAATATAATTGAGAGATAGATGATGGTGCCAGGAAAGTGAGATCATTTAATCAAAGGTCAAATTAGTTTCCCACTCCATACACCCATCTAATCAAAAGCTCTTTTTTTTCTTTTCTTTTTTTTTTTTGTTACCTGCATAGAAAATTCTAGGATAGCCCTGCTATCTACATGTGTTAATCAGGCATTTCCCAATGGTGCTCTCCACAAGACATCCATTTACCTGTTTCTATGACATTTCTGCTTTATTGTTCTTTGTCCAAGGGCACAGACCGCAGGAGAAAAAAAAATCAAAATATAAACGTATTTTTCTTAATGATATTTGATTGTTCCATATTTCTACAGTATTATAGGACGGAGGATTTTAAAATTATAAAGTAATTAAAGAAAAAATAATTTTCTTTTTTTTTTACCTATAAAATCAATACGTTTAATCTTCTACGTACGATAAACAGAGAAAAAACCCTTTGCTCTGCAATTTAAAGAATACATGAGTGAAAGATACTTTAGAATCTGTCAAAGGCAGGGTTTGTGTTTTGTAAGCACAGACAGACTGTTGATTGGCACTGCTCAATGCTTTTTTCTCCTGAAACAAAATTAGTATTATTCTGGCAAATAATTTATTATTCTATTCCAACATATGTTTGAATAAATATTTTAAGTATCAATGGATATCCATTAGTGCTACACTGTAGAGTTACCTTTTTTTTTTTAATTGCTGTTGCTGCGTATTTGGAGTTAATTCTTGTTTACTATTGTTTCATATCTCTGCTTGTCATGACAGGATTTGGTACTTTCATGCACTGTCCTTTTTAGGGAACATATTTTCATAATTGTTTCTTCTCTTTCTAACACATTAATGCAGGCCCATCATTTTATAAAAGTGCCACTAATCAAGCTGTTTTGTGAGATCCAAATGAAAGGATGAATGCCTAAACAGAACAATTTCGCATCAAAAAGCAACTGAAGCTCTGCATTAAAGACTATCATCCCCAGACAGATATCCTTAGAATGCAGAGGAGTTACAAAATACAAAATCCAGATTAAAAAAAGAAACCATGAACTGGATACAGTCAATCTAATATAATTGGCTGCATATCAGAGGGTCACACTGATAAAATAAATATTGTAAAATTTAAATCAGATTATTTAATTTTGTTTATCATCTCCAAGAAAGATGAAAGATTGAAAAAGAAAAACTCATACTCTAAAAGATATTTGAACATAGAACATGGAATTTCATACAGGAAAACCAAACACAGATTCTTACTAGGTATTTTAGTTGTGATATTACCACTTCAGTCATAGGCATAGATCTCAAAAGAATAATCACACAGAACTAATCATTGTCACCCAAGCAGAATTTGTAATTTTATTTCAGAGTTGCAGGATTCTTAACATCAAGACTTTGACATCTGAAGTGTTTACTCTACAATTAAAAATTTTTGAGGAAAAACAAGGCAATTCTAGGCATAAACTGCTCTAATACATGCCTAGGCCCTGTAACTTGAAAGGAACTCTACAACAGGTATTCATATGTAATTTACACTTTCATAAGTCAAAAATCTTCAGACCTGCTGCTCACAGAGAGTGTATGCACAAAAAGACTCTTTCTTGATATGTTCAGTTATGATCCATTTAAACTCACTTCAGTGTAGCCTTGTTGTATACCTTGATTTGTGGTTGATCTCAGAACTGGTCTGAGATTAAGACAAAAGCCTTGAGAAACATCTTGGATAGTATTCATCTGTTTAAAAAATAAAGACCTGTTCTTATTGAGATGTCATAAGGTATTTGAGACCTCTGCAAGGAGCTGGACTACATGGTATAAATACTACAAAAGAGAAATCTTCTGGAAACCAGATGAGGCTGAGACAGATATGTTAAATTTAATGTCATTAGACATTGTTCAGATGTGTAAAAGCAGTTACATCACTCACAGTTCAAATATTACATATAAAGCTGTAAAAACAGGCCAAACATACCTACTTATGAAACTTCCTGTCATGGTTTCACTTCAAAGTAACAATGAAAAACTAGACTGAAATTGAAGTTTTAATTTAATTCTCTTTCTTTTTAGGATGGCAGTTTAAAAGCAAGCTTTACATTCAAGAACAGGTGTTTTTGTGATAACATTTTATATATTTATCTGATAAACCTCCTGTGGTCTATGTGGTAGATATACTACTTGAACAAGTTTTTTCAAGTATGTTCTTTGGCTGATCAAAAAAAATAAATTAAAGCCCACTATACAAATTCTCATTAATTGTCAGAAGAGACAATTTTCTTAGAGCAAGTGATTGTCTTTTCTAGGAGTTTTAAGGATGAAGATGTGAAAAGAAGAAGAAGAAAAAAGGTTTCATTACAAAAAGATGCAATTACTATATCTGTAAAAATCTCCTTGAGACATAAGTCAAACTGCTTGTTTAAAAATAGTTTATGATACCCCTAGAGAAAGCAAGAAATATATGAGGAGTTTTTTCACCAATTATAAACAAAATGAATAATAGGGCAGTTACCTTTCTGAACGTTGAAAATTATTTAGTTACAGTGTGGTTGATTGTAGAGCATTCTTATTGGTTAATTAGATTATTTTCAATAAAATTCCTGTTTCATTCTCTGTCGTCTGCTATACAATAGCTCTTCAAGTATGAATAGTTTGATTCTCACATGAAATACTGATTACAAACTCATTGTTTGCAATTTGATTTAATTTCATACAAGTTAAGTAAGTTAAAATAATATGATTTATTAATTTGGAAACAGGAGAGCTTTCATGGACTCATTTATATTTGTTTTATAGCTCATTCATTAAAAGAAAAATGGATGAAACAAATGAGATAGTACTTTCCTCCTGCATTTCATAATTTATTTCTCACACCATTATGCTTCACACCTTCTGTTCAGGCTTGGTTTATGTCTTTGTTTGTCCCTTTAAGTCTCATCTCTTTCACATATGTTTTTAGACTTCTTGAGATGATTTTATATTGATTTTACCCCAAATATTTTGCCTGATACCTCTCAAGATTATGCTTTTTCATCTCATGATGGGGACTTAAAATCACCCTGTTATCGATAAATGTAAAGAAATCCTTTAACCACTTTGTCTTCCAGCTGGTAGATCTTTACCTGTTAGCAGAGGGAGGGTTTTAATTCCCCAAGTAGAAGTGGATTTCGGATCATGTTATCATTTTTATTGTTTCTTTTTTCAAGTTTGTCTTGTTCTTCCCAGGAAACATTCAGGTGCTCTTATTGCTTTATACATTTCAAGAGTTTCTGTCATCAGAAAAATCCATTAGCATCAACTACATCACTGTCATTATGCAAGGTACAAAAGATTAGCCACCAAATGAAACCATTGAGTACTCTACTAGTAATCTCTCTATCACATGATAATCCTTTATTCAGCTTTCAATGCATGCGCTAACCATCATCTTCAGTGAAGATTTCCCATGGGGTACCATATCAAGTGTTGTAAAGAAGTCAAGACAGATTAGATCTCTTGTCTATAAAAACAGGTCATTTTGTTAAAGAAAATATTATATCAGTCTGATACAATCTGTCTTTCCTAATCCCTTGCTTTGATTTATCCACTTTACATTCATCTCAATTTATTTAATTATTGTTTCTTTCATAATTTGTTCTGCTGTTTGTGGCCTCCCATTGAGGTCAGGCTCTATAGTTGTCCAGTTTAATTTTAAATTTTGTTTTTGGAGTCATCGTAGTCTATTCCTGTAAGCTGAAAATTTGTGTTGGGTATAAATGGCAAATTTGGGTAGCAGTGGTCTACAGCGTTAACCTCTGTGAGAAGAGACAAGGATCTGTCCTGTGCTGGACACAATCAGTCCCAACTGGCTCCATTGGACCCAACACAGAACACAGCTGAGCAAATCAGCAAAGATCGTTGTGTCTTTGTGAAAACATATGTGAGAAAGGGCAAAAAAAGTTTGTAAAAAGTGAGGAGGAGGGAACAACTAAGGGAACAGCAGAGGAAATGAGGGAATAACAAGGTCAGAGAAGGCACTCCATGGCAGAGTAACTACCCATGTGAAGGTACCATGCCCCTGGAGGACCTCTGCTGGAGCACATGAAAAGGGTGATAAACAAAGAGCAGAAGAGAGAAGGAAGAAGGAGAGGAATTCATTGAGCCTGAGAAAGGGTGAGGAGAGATATTTTAATGTTTGTCACCTCTGTTTCTGTTGTTTGGACATTAATGTAGCCTGACAACAACTTATTGACAAAGGTTTATTGAGGCAGTAGGTAAGATGAACAGCAATATGCCCATACAGAAACTCACCCAATTGCTGATAATGAACATAGATCATAAGTGATGCCGTGACTTCGGCACACTGTCAGGAACACTCGATGTCCATGGTGTCTGACAGCAGCAGTCAATCGTGCAAATTACTTTTGAATGCAGGTAAGATCCACGCTGCCCCTTGACTCACCAGCAGTAGTGTGATTTGAGAACCCCACACATGACACTTGGACAGCAACCTGGCCATGCTGCCACGTTGGTCAGGAGGCAGGGTGTCAATTTGCCAATACCTAAATCAGTAATTAAATATTTATGCTAATTACAGATAAATGAAGCCAAGTCTGTTCTGCCCAAAATAGTGCTTGACAAGTCATATCCCTGTCTTTATTTAAATCTGTAAGTTTTCTTAGTCTACCTCTTTCCTATTTTTTTCCTCTGTCCCACTGGGACAAGGAGACATGACACAGTGCCTGCGTGGGTGCTTGGATGTTAGTTGCTACCAACCTACCACAGGTTTATTAAGAATATTGGCTATCAGACCTGGAATTCAACCTGTTAGTTCTTCTCTGAACTGTTGAAACAGATCTGATCAGGACCAGGGCTACAAAGATGGTGAAGGGCCTAGAAGGAAAGCCATACTAGGAGTGGCTGAGATCACTTGGCTGGAGAAGAGAAGACAGAGTGGAGACATCATACCAGTCTACAATTTCCTTGTGAGGGGAAGCAGAGGTGCAGGTACTGATGTCTTCTCTCTGGTGACAAGTGACAGGACCCGAGGGAATGACCTGAAGAATTTTTTAGGAATAAAGCTATCAAGGTGACAAATATTATCCTAAGGTGATATATGGATAAAATGTCATTGAAAAGAGACATGAAATCAAACATTTAAATTATATAAAACTGTAAAAGTAGAAGACCTTCTGGAAGAATTATGGTGAGGAGAACAGAGCTTGTTTCATTTAAGAGAGCTTTCCTGCCTAGAAGAGGCATCTTTCCCCAGAGACAGATTTTCTACCTCCTGCATTCCAGAGAAGCTCTCCCTGGTATGCGAAAAAGATAAGTCTGCAGACATGTCAAAGGCCCCATGCAGAGGTGTGGGGGGGAAGACATTATAAAAGCCCTAAGAAGAGCAGAGGGCACGTCTTTCTCAGGTCTGGTGTTTCAAGTGACATTGGGATTAGTGTTCTTTTAAGTCCAGTGTTCTCAACTTTGGAAATAAATTTTCCTACAATCCTTCTACTACCTGGCATTTTGGGTGTATCTGCGTGTTCTCTTACTTTACAGAAATTAAAAGTGAATTGACGTGCAACTATGCAGATTGATTCATGCAGAGGTTATTGAAAAGGTATGTCCTATAGCATACATGACTACAGTTAACATTATGGGGTTTGTTTGCAAACTTTATTTTATTTTTGTTTCTCAAATAAATGGGGACTTCGTAACAAATACAAATATTTGAGTGCAATCTGAACACATGGTATTTCTTTCATATTAGGAAAACCACATAAGCAAATGTGTTAAAGCACAACTTGACAAAGAAAGAGGTAGGTTAGGGAATGTGAAAATAATATTTACTGGAGGGACAAGATAATTTTTAAAAACAGCTGTTAAGTGCATCAAAAAAGTAGTTTGGGACTCTCTTTGACACAATCCCAACAGCATGATTTTGTTTACTTACAGTGTACTGTCAGGATTACACAAATATTTCTTTAATTTATTTTCCCTCTTCATGTATTCCCTCTATGCTCACTAATTGCCCTAGGAAGTAAGAGTAATAGAGACTTCACTTGTTTTTGAGAACACACATGTTTAGACAGATGCTGAACTTTTAAAGGAAAGTAAAATGCTTTCCAGGTTTCTCTCGCTCTAGAGAGACCTAGATTAGAGGGTTTGGCAATGACCAATTGTATGAAGTTTACCAAAAACGAGTACCGGATTGTGCATCTGGGACAGGGCAACTCTGGATACACATAGACTAGGGAATGCGGAAAGCAGTGCCGCAGAAAGGGACCTGGGACTCCTGGTCGATGGGAAGCTGAATATGAATCAGCAGTGCCCTGGCAGCCAGGAGGGCCAACCGTATCTGGGGAGGCATCAGGCAAAGCATCACCAACCGGTCAAGGGAGGGGATTGTCCTGCTCTGCTCTGCACTGGTGTGGCCTCACCTTGAATATTGTGTGCAGTTTTGGGCACTGCGATGTAAGAAAGATATTAAGCTATTAGAGTGTGTTCAAAGGAGGGAAACAGGATCATGAAGGGCCTTGAGGGGAAGTCGTATGAGGAGCAGCTCACTTGGTGACCCGGTCAGTTGGTCTATTCAGCCTGGAGAAGACTGAGGGGAGACCTCATTGCAGTCTACAACTTCCTCATGAGGGCAAGACGACCGGCAGGCAGTGATCTCTTCTCTATGGTGACCAGTGACAGGACCCGAGGGAATGGTCTGAAGTTGTATGAGGGGATATTTAGGTCAGATATTAGGAAAAGGTTCTTCGCCCAGAGAGAGGTTGGGCGAGGAGAAACGGGCTCCGCAAGGAAGCGATCACAGCACCAATCCTGACAGAGTTCAAGAAGTGCTTGGACAACGCTCTCAGGCAAATAACATGATTTTTGGGACTGTCCTGTGCAGAGACAGGAGTTAGACTCTATGATCCTTTTGGTTCCCTACCAACTCAGGATACTGAATTGTTCTATGAAAACATTCTCCTTAAAAATGCAAATAATTTTCAAGCATGTGTAGGAAGTTGTATGCAACATCTCACTATTAAATCATATTGATGGAAAGCCATCTGGCTAAAATGACATAGAATCATAGGCTATGATCTTGAATAGTTTAGAACAAAATGCACTTCCATTCTACTTTTGTCTGATAGGTTCTGTGATACTTCATCATAAGTCATATGGATGATTATTAAAAACTATTTCAAAGTTTGGTTTTCTTCACGGTTACTGTATAATAACTTGGCAAAAGCTCACCGGTTTATGTTAATTACATACGTATACAATTAGCAAGAAGTATCTTCTGGGTTCTGGCTTGTGAAATACAATCTATACTTCATTATATAGGATAATGAAAAAAGGAAAAAAATTATTATCCTTTTCCTAATTTGGAAAATCCTATTGTCAAAAAACCTGTCATAAAAAATTACTAAAGATCAAAACAATTTAGACAAGGTATAGGAAATGCAAAATAGAGGTTAATATTGCCTTATTTGGTCCATTATCTCACTTGCTGAGTTTGATTCATTTATTCCTAGTAAATGAACAAACAACACCTTCTAATCCCAACGGCTCAGATAGGAAATCATCCATGCATGCTAGGTTTGTCCAAGTGGACAAAAGTATACAGATGAATAGCATGTAAGAATTAGCCCAAAGGTATGTACAGTGCCATTTCTCCATAGCAAATACAAGATTATAATGGCAGTCTTTTTTTTTTCTATAGCAAAGAATGCTTCTTAGTTTCTTTGGTACAAGTTATACCATCTTAACACATATGTTTGATCTGTAGCTGAAAATTATTTCCCAATCCTTGTAATTAACAAATAAATTTGCTTCTCAGATACACTGGGAAAAAAGGACAACAAGGTCTGATTTTGAATAGCAAAAGTAGGAAAACACTGACTATGGCAAAAAGATAAGCCAGCAAAATCGTAGTTGTGAGTGGGAAGGAAAAGGGTCTCAACAGTGTACTTGACTTTATGCTGCAAAGAAAGAGGTTCAGTGGCAGTCACAGAGCTGCTCCCAAACACTGTCTTGTGCTGTTGATTGCCAAAACAAGTGTGCGTCTTCACCAGGAGAAAAAAATGTTTGCCATTTCTCAGTACATTTCCCCATTGTTAACATAGCAGATGATTCAAGATTATACTAACAGGAGATAAGGTGCTGGGAATCTTCAGGTTGGATACATTTCCCTTTTGAGTTTGTTCATCATGTAGAAACCAGATAACCTTTGTTTCAACACTGCTTAAAGAGGGACGCACACTTTCAGGGTATGCAGGATGTGGGTATGCTGGCTCTAGAAACTTGTTAAATCATTACTGAGATTGAAAGCATGATCATTCCAGAATAAAATTTACAACTACTTTGTGATGTGTAGAACAAAAGCCTTTCTAGTGCAACAGATTCATAGCTGAAAGAGCTGGCACATCATATTATCTTTCAGCTTAATATGTCATTGCCCTACCTTCATTAAGGGAAATGAAGATGTGAGGTAGTGTCATATTTGTGAAAACTCTGTGAAGTTGTCTATCTTAAGAAAAGGAAACATGTAAGGAAGGAATTTAATGAGAATTTCATACTCTCCTGAATTTTTCCATGAAAATACATAAAGAAAAGTTTTGAGATGACAGATTTCATTTTACCGTATTTATTACTTAGAAAGAAAGCTTTATCACTCAGATCTGGAGGAATATACCTTTATTTAACGATGGGGAATTTTTTGTAGATAACAGTCTCTTCCTATATTTGATGTGCCTTCTATTGCCGTATACTGCTCTGTAGGTATCAAGACCATAATAGTACATTTATTTTACTTCAATTTTTTAGCTCTACGGTGTAATTATTTATTAATTAGATAGTACCTAAAAGTCTTTGGCATTTGGAAACTAACACTACACATTAAATATTCTTCACCAACATGATAATAGCATAACTTTAGGAAAGTTAGTCTGATATTTAGTATTGGCACATTAATGAAATACTCATACACTATTTGATTGATAAAGAATTAAAAGAATATAATTAGTCCCAGCCAGTTTGATATAACAGAAAATAGGCCTTGCCAAAAAAATGTGAATTAATTCTCCAAGCACATTAGAATGTTGGATGATAAATCCATTTTATTCTTTTAATTGAGGAGTGCTAAACTGTACTCTCCTTCAAAAAATAAAACTGTAGAATAAAGATAATGCCTCCACTTAAAGAATTAAGAAATGGATAAGTGAGTTATCAGAAGTGATTATCCATGTAAATCAACATTATGTGGTTATGTTTTAAATAATATTCGTCTCTGAGACTGATAATGTGTTTAATATAATATAATATTATATTATATTATATATGTTTCATATATGTTATCTTATATTTTATTATTATATTATTATAAAATATTAATATAGTATATTCTACATGTTACCTGAATATATACAGTATCTACTCTGATCCAAATTTTAATCACTAGCTGAACAAATACCAGTCTGGGGTGGTAACATTTTCAAATGAAAAAAATATCGGTAAATACTGATCAGAATGGGACAGTTATCCTGAGGACTTGGATCCCACATTAACCTGTGTACTGTTAAATAAAATATTGTAGAAACAGAATTGTTAGTGCATAATTAGACACATCATAACCTGACTTATGAGGAAGTGTTTCTGAGACAGTATTGAGGATAGTAATGGTGAGACACGTCTCTGTATCGCATTCTGCAATCATGTTGTACTCAGAAAAATGTTTTCTCATAAATTGCTTTAATCCTTGGCATTATACATGGAGTGAGTATAGAGTAGGAATTTGGGTATATGGAACAGGATTTTACATTTTCTTTCATACAGCACTATTGTTAGTACTGAAATATTACTCAGTCTTCTAACCTTTTTAGAGTTGTTAAAATATAAAAAGTGATGCCCTGCTTACTCTTCTTACAGAAAACTATGCTGCAAGTGCTGGAAGCACTTTTTTCCAAATTTAGGACACAGACTGTGCATATGAGGTGAAGCAGATCTTAGCAAGAAAAACAAATTTACCTTGCTCTTTACAACTGAGGTGTTTTTTTCAGAAAAGTATAGCTAAAAAATAAGCCAATTCAACATATGAAAAGAAGACTAAGATTACTTGTTTATTGTTTATGTATTCCTTAGAAGAAAAACAGTAATTTATAAAGGTCTCTTTAGCTTAGAAGAGAAAGGAACATCAAGTAGAAATCAACAGAAACTGAAGCCAAGCAAATTCATTAAGGGATAAGGCCTAAATATTAAGGAGTGAGGATAATTAAACAATGGAAAAACATTATTTAAGTCTAGTTAAATAGCATACAATTTTAGTCAGACACAAGTATTGACTTTGATGCAATCTTGACTTTGGGATGACTGCATGAAATGCAAAAAATGTAATCTGTAATACACAGCGGGAGAGAGAAGCTGATCAGATGGTCCTAGTTAACCTTTTATATAATTATTTTATCTTTCAGTAATCTCAACTGATAACTAATTTTAACTGACCATTATTCATTTCTAAGAGGAAAAAAGAATTCTTAACTGAAGCATAGAATGTTTTCAGTTCATTTTATTGTTTTAGGTTTTTTGCTTTGGTTTGGTTTTTTTTTATTCTATTGGTATTTTATAAATTTTCTGATAGGCTTTACAGAAATGTATGCAGAGGATGTTCACAAAAATACTTGTGGAAGAAATACTATGCAAATTTCTTTAAAAAAAATCCATTTCCATGTCATGAGGGATTTATAATTGGCTGCCATAAAGCTTATAATAATTCTGATTTTAAATAGCCTAAATTGTTTCCCCTGGTTTTCGCATCAGGACAGTCAACATATTTTGCAGTCAACATATTCCAGATTAAATACGTAGTTATTTACATTCATAATTTCATAAAAAACATCTTGTTTAAATGAGTATAAATTCTGTGTTGTTTGTGGAACTACATCTGTTGAAACTTATTCTCAGTTCATTCAGAAGTGAAGGAGGAAATAGATGCTGACCCTGCAAGTTCCCCTGCCACTACATTTGCCAATAGCATAGAATCACAGAATCATAGAATGATTCTTGAATGATCTTGAAGGGACGTTAAAGACGTTAAAGATCATCTAGTTCCAACCCCCTAGCCATGGACAGGGACACCTTCCACTAGATCAGGTTTCTCAAAACCTCATCCAACTTGACCTTCAATTCTTCTGGGGATGAAATATCCACAACTTCTCTGGGCAACCTGTTCCAGTGTCTCATCACCACCACACTAAAGATTTTCTTCCTGGTATCTTAATTTAAACCTACTCTCTTTCAGCTTACAGTCATTACCCCTTGTCCTGTCACCACACACCCTTGCAAAAAGTCTCTCTTCCTCTCTTTTGTAGGCTCCCTTCAGGTATTGGAAGTCTACAATTAGGTCACCCCCAAGCCTTCTTTTCAAGCTGAATAATCACAGTTCTCTCATCCTTTCCTCCTGGGAGAGGTGCTCCATCACTCTAATCATCCTGGTGGTCCTCCTCTGGACTCATTCCAACAGGTCTATGTCTTTCCTGTGCTGAGGACCCCAGAGCTGGATGCAGCACTGCAGGTGTGGTCTCACAAGAGTGAAAGGACAGAATCACCTCTCTCAACCTGCTGGCCATACTCATTTTGATGCAGCCTAGGATGTAGTTGGCTTTCTGGGCTCCAAACACACACTGCTATACTTGATGGTTTGCTTAAAGAGTCAGATTTACCCACTGCTAACCATGTTCCCTCTATTAAAACTTTTTTTTTTCTGCTTAGTTAATGCTGTTTCTGTTTCACTGATGTTAGACCATACGGTACACTATCACAAGGATACACACATCCAGACATAATGAACCTGATTCCTGGTGACCACTGGAGAAATTAACTTGTGTTCTTTCTTCTGAAATGGTTATCTTAATTAAAGAAGACTTTAATTCAGAAATTCACAGATGCTATATTTGATAACAGTAATTAATCCTTTAAAACTCTTGAAGCAGTCACAATAACAAATAATCAAACATAATCTGACCAATACAAGTTTTTAAAAATAGCTTTCTTTCTTGTGAATGGAAGAAAGGTATTTTATTGCATGTAATTAAGATATTGTTTATATCCATTTTAAAGGCCTGACATATTCACAGAGCCTTGAAGGCTATGATTTTGTATTTCTCACTTTATGTATATGTGTATGTACATGTATATGCATATGTATATATATCTTTTGCTTTTGAGACAGTTCAATGTTAAAAATTTCCTTGTATGTTGTGGGTTTTTTTAAGCGACATTTAAACTCTAATCTGTTCCAGAGCAAAATTCGAAAACTTTTCTTTTATCCTCAGTGTTCTGTTGCAATATTTGTATTCTACGATGCCTTTAAGAAATCAATTTGCTGCTTTAGGTAACAGTCAGAAAATCCTGATACACTTGCCATTTTCAGTTTTATAAATTTACTTCATATTTTAAAGCCACTTTCTCTTCCCCACATTCCTACAAGTAAGCTGACTTTTTTTATCACCACTTTATACCTAGGAACTCTTGCCTTGAGGGAAATAATCCCTTCACTTTCTCTTATGAGTTAGTAACCAACATCAAATTAGAATTCACCATTCTGAGCTCCACACTCTAAACGATGTCATCTTGTTATTTCTTTGAACAGTATTATGAAAAGATGAAGTGAGGAGGAATATTTGAGGTTTCATATAATTTTCAGACTCTTGCTGATCAGATCCACTACCTGAATTTTATTCTGTGAAGTTCAAAACATTGTTTTCATGTGGGTATTTTCATACCATTCCTTCTAATTCTTTCTGTAATATTTCCATTCTTCACATTATCAGATCACCTTGTCTTTATATCTTAACCAAGCTAGACATTTGTAGTTTCTAAAGCTTTTTTCTCCAGAAGTGAATTTTGGGAAGCCTTTAATCAACTTTGTTTTCCTTCTTTGTATCCTAATCCGTTTCCTGATCATTAAGTGAAAATGAATATGCACCACCACACACAGTATTAAGTTGGCAGGAAGGAATGAAAGTTAGACAGATCTTAAGTAACAGTGTGGTTTTGTAATATATAGTCAGAATGGCTAATGTTATGTATCTCAGAGAAGATAAAGGACCAATGAAATGCTGAATTCATTGACTTCCACATCAAAATATTCATTTAGTTCAGTGGGGAGAAAATTTATCTGATATATCAGCTTGTAAGGATATCCAGAATGTGTGGATCTGTTCTATCAGGTTACTACGTGTCATGGTTTAGGAATGGTATTCCCCAATTTAGTGTTCCCACTAAATCACTACAAACCAGGCGTCACTTGCTCACTCACCCCTCCCACTCCTCCTGTGGTGGGATGGAGAAAAGAATTGGAGGCACAGAAGGTAAAGATCACAGGTTAAGATAAGAACAATTTACTGAAAACTGCAAATAAATAAGACAATGAACAGCAACAGTAAAATATTAACTCATACAGAGTGTATAAGAAAAAAGGCAAACCATTCACACGTGTTTATTCACCCACCGTGGAAAACCCCCGACAATACCCAACCCCTCCCTCTGCCATGCTACCCCAACCCTTTTCCCTGTCCCCAGAAAAGGACATGAAGTGGTACAGAATAACCTCCAGGTCCTAGCCATGCTCCATCCTGGCTACTGCAAAATTAACCTTGTCCTGGACAGAACCAGGCTGCCATGTTAAGGTTATTCAGCATAGGAGACAAAGACAAGAGACATGAACAGTAATAAATTAGGCACACACAGAGATAGAGATATTCACACTATTTGCATCCCTCTCCAAAGGAATTCTTGTCTGAACCCAATTCATTGTATCTTATTTTTGGTTTTCCAATCACTGTTCTTGTGCATGTAGGAAAATTAACTGCCTATTCGTAATCCTCTCTCCTTTTTATCGTTTGAGTGTTTCCTACTTGTACTATGTCTTTGATCTTCTTTGATCCAGTTGGTCAAAAACTGAGTCAACTGTTAACCCAGCACTGCCAAATCCACCTCTAAACTATATCCCCAATTGTCACATGCAAATGCTTTTTGAACGCTCACAAGAATAGTGATCCCGCCACTTCTCTGGAAAGCTATTCTAGTGCCTAACCACACTTTCAGTGATGGAATTTTTCCTATTATCCAGTCAAAACCTCACCTGACATAACTTGAGAACTTTCCTCAGGTCCTGTCACTTGTTGCCTGGGAGAAGAGACCAACTTCCACCTCATTATGATCTCCTTTCAGGTAGAAGAAGAGAGTGATAGGGTCTCCCCCAAGCCTCCTTTTCTCCAGGCTAAACTTACCAGTGATTCCATTTCTGTGAATTTTTTTTTGTACCTCCTGGTCAGAAAGAGTAAGCATAAAGCTTAAGTCAAATTTCTGGGAACTATTCATGGTTAGGGTATAGATAGCTTTATTAAATATCTTTTTTATTCTAAGTTAAGCAAAATTAATGTAATATTTCATGAAAATACTAGATTAAAACTGCAGTTGAGGAGATGTATGCTTCATGGCCTTAGACAAAAATTAAGACTGTGTGCCACCATTTTAAATCACACAAGACTGCTGCTAGTGCACATGAGTACTAGAACAGGATGTGTCATACTTGCTTCTGTTGTACCCCTTTTTTTTCATCTGATAAATATTTCATTTATTCATGTAATGTGAAACAGTTCTAACAGCAAAGAACAATAGGGTTCTTTTTTTCAAAATTACAGTAACATGAAGTTTATGGCTCTCATGAGAGTTCCTCAGACATTGTCAGAGGAAGACCTATGCAGAGTGTTTGCATTCTCTCCATATCATTTATTTGTGGGAAGATCCTTAGGACTATAGCACTATGTTAGCCCCATTCTCTGAAAACTCTTAAGGATAATCCTCATATAATAGTGTTATTCTAAGCCCTTGTAATTGCCCTGGGAAATACTGAAGCAGACGCATACATACATGGTATTATAAGGGTGTCATAATGCAATTTGAGATGGAGAAAATTTTTTTCAGAATATTAAAAAAATTTAGTGAGGCTTTTTTTTGTGTGTGTGTGCAACATTTTTAATTTGGGAACTCTTAGGAATTTACCAAATGGAAGATACCATAGCGAGGAAAACAAACGTCTCACCACGTATTATATCTCAGTGAGTAACAGTATTTTCTCACATGCTGTTTCAACCGCAGTGCTATCCTAGTAAACCTATCTACACACATATTTTTCATCAGTTTGCTTTTGCTAAGGAACATAGTCTAGATATTTCCAGGAGCTTCATACCAGTCTGCTTGCCAAGTAAGATGCTATCTTTCTTGGATATGTTTATGAGAATGCATTTGCACATTAAATTGGAAACAAATGAGTCTATTGCTATTCCTCTCTGGAGTACACATACTCCTGATACACAGATTTAACACAGGCTTAAGGGGAGAATGATTTGTGAGAGTCTCTTGTTAAAATACTGGCAACACATCACTGAGGATTTCCTCCAGCAAAGGGAACAGATTATACCTCTGTGAGCTGAATGCAAAACTACATGGGGTTTCTTTGTGTTTGTTCACAAAATTACATACACAAACAGCAAGGAAAACATAATTAGAAATAGTCAAACTGGTTAATGACAAAAATATGGAAAAATCTCAAATTTAGAGCATTTGCTTTGCAGCAAGAAAATGTCACTCAAACATAAACTACTCAACTAAACTAGAAAGAGGATATAATTTCTGAATACTTAAAAGAAAGATGAAACTTTATTGAGTGAAAACACACACAGATAATTACCAATGCTTATTAAGGACCTATTAAGTCACCTAAATTTAGGACCATTTCACAGGTGCTCTGGGATTGCCACCTGTCCTTTAGCAGTTTGTCTGCCAGCAGAAAGGAAGGTATGAATTTCTATAGATATTGTCTCAATACCTGTTTTTCCCAGGTAAATGTCTCAAATATTCTATCAAATAGTACCGAAATTATATTTTGTCAATTATGTCCTTAATTCCTGTGTTCTTATTTTTACCTGGAATGCTTACCAATTTTAATCTCGTCTCAGACTATTAATAAAAATATTCTAGACTAATAGAAACTGTGCAGGAGACCTCTGAGTACAACTTTGTACTTATAAGTGCCCACGTAATATATACAAATACATCAGCAGTTTCTAGATGCCAATTTAAAATTGCTGTTAACTCCCTTTAAAATTCAGCTTTAAGATAGCTAATATATCCGGACTTTTCATCTCCAGTCTGAAAAACTGTTTTTTCTATAGTTTGCTTTAAAGGATTATGACTCAGGACACTTATTCAGTCAGAAATGTATAGAAAAAAAGCCAAACAAGCAAACAAAAAAACCCTCCCATAAATATATTAATATTATCTATTACAATTGTGTGTGTAGATATTATTGATAAATATCCACCAGGTTATTTAAAGAACTACAGGAAAGAAAAATACAAAATAAAATAAAAAAGTGCATAAATATAAAATGATTACCAAAAATTGTGGTATATTTGTTATACAAGTATCAAAACTAGCAGAAGAACCAGGCCTAGTGTACCCTACTGCTTATTGCTCAATACAGGAATATCCAAGTTGGTACTCAGTTCTCAGTGCCCCTATGTATACAATACCTCTGAGTTAGTTTACACTTGCCTTCTGCTCTGGCACATGCCAACCTAGTCTTTTGTTGAAGAATTTCTCTTTCACATGGAATTTGGATTTATTCTTCGTTAATAAACCTGTATGGAGTTTGAATTAATATGTAAGAGCCAAGACACGTGTCCATAGTGTGGGTGTCCCTATATGGTGTTAAGAAAATGGAACATTCTGTCAAGTATTCTACTAAACATCGTATGAGAATTGATATGCACACAGGTACCCTAGATATCAAGCCACAGCTTAGGTATTAAGGAGAATTTACTTCTGGAAGTCAGGAACCCTAAAATGTAGTGGCAATTTACACTGGGTAGAAAAATGCAAGCAGCAAATCTGTTCTGGTTCTTTTGTAACAATACATTTTGCATCTGCATAACTTCAAGGCTGTATTCTCCCCTAGTTTGACTTCCCACAGGGGCCCCTATTCATGTCTGTGAGAACCCTAACTCTTCTTTCAGTGTGGGTTTACCTCTCTCACAAACAATGCAGAGCAAATATGCAATGCTATTCATGGGAAAGAATTTTTCTCCCATGCTAGATCTTCCCTAACCACAGAAACTGTCTTGAGTGAATACCTTCATGTTTCCCTCCTCAGAATAAATCTTCCGTGCAACATTTTATCTTAGACATCGTAAGTTTTTATACTATACAAAGTATTTATGCAAGTGTATGGTGAAAGGTCACATAAATTGTTAAAGTTCCTTAGAGTTTAAGCAGGTCAGGCTACATGGATGCTATTCCTTGTTTCTCTTAATGTTCACCCATATGTAGTCTAAAAGAATGCTCTCACAGCAGGCAACGTGGATACCCTTCACATCATCTCTTCATATAGCCTACACTTCATAAGTCTAAACTGCAGAGTAATAACATCAGTTTAGAGCTGGTTTACAGCTATTTACAGCTACTTTGCCCACTTTTAGATTTTAAAAAATATGTGAATGGTGCTGAAGAATGACCTCTAGATGAAATAGTTAAGGAAGGAAAACATATTGAGATTTACATTGTACAAGTCTCAAGCCTTACAGCATTTCAACTGTTAGTATCTCACTTTTTTCCCAATTACTTCATAGTTGTGGAAAAATATAACTTTGGTGTTGTGACTTAAAATCTGTTTTTGTCACCAAAGCCCCTTAATATCAAGTTAAAAAAAAAATCTCCACATACTAACTAGTTTTGCTGAATATGACTTTCTGAAAAAACGCTATTACCCAGAGGCCTGTAAGGTGTGAATATGAAAGCTGGCAGCAAAAAATCTACCTAAGAGAGAGGCAAAAAAAAAAAATCTACAGTTTTTCTGCTCAGTATAAATGTTGTTATTGCTAAGTATGAACTCTTTGAAAACTATTTCACTCAGGGGACTAGAAATACGATATGGATACTTTTTACCTCTAGGTCATTGTTTCAAGTCTAGCTCAGATTAATAATAGCAAAAATGTATTGTATCATCTGCTGGCTCTGGAATGATATGAACTAAATGATTTGGCAATTCAAAAGAAATCCTAACGGACCTCAAACTCATCCACTTTGTATCAAATAAAATCTTAATTGCAAACTTTACCAGACAGGTGGCAGCTTTCTTGGCTTAGAAAAACCAAGAAAACTCATACTGTTACTTCACTAGCTATATCACTTCAAAGGAGGAAAAACAGCTAAAACCTTCCATTTTGACAAACTGGAGAATACAGTTGTAATCATTGCATAGTCAGTAAATTTAAAAACTATTATGGTAGTTTAAATGAAGATATTCAACTTGAATTGTCATCCCCATTTTTAAGAGTTAAATATCTAGGAAGCTTTATTATCTAAAGAACACACTACAAGTTCAGTTCTTATTGCTTCCTGATAAGACCTGGGCCTATAGTACATTTTCTTTGAAGAAAAGCATCCAAAACAGAGCCCTTTAATGTCTTTTCAATTTAACCTTTTCTGTAATACATATCCTATCTTGTATTCAGCAAACAATAAATTGAAGTCTGTAAACTAGATATTTCACCTCTCAGGTACATGCCTGAACCCCAGACCTATCACCCCTGATAGAAAATTGTCATTACTTCTCTTGGGGTGAAATAACATTTTACAGCTTCATGCATAGTGAAATATTTGTAAGAAATGGGCTTGAAAAAGCATCATATTAGGATACGTTATAAATGGATGGTTGGCACCTGTCTCCAGAGTAATAGAAGTCCATTTCAAAACCTTTCACAGCCTGAATAAAAGAGATAGTTTAAACCAATTTTGCCTGAGGCCAAGATTCACAAAGACATTCAGGATTTTGGATTATTTTTTTCTCTGCTGAGTGAGACTTGGTTTCCTCGATGACTTTGGGAAACTGCAGTCTGCTTCTCAGGACTGTTAGCTAATGACCAGCTCTGAGATTAGTTTCCCTCAAGTGTTCGTGTAATGACTGTGATACACCCCACTGGGGCTCTTGGGGTTTAAACATTCACTCCAAAATATTATTGGGAATAATATACATAGGGGAATAATCTGGACCAAAGGAGATGCAGACTTTGTGGAAGAGGATCGTGTCAGGGAATATTTAAGCAAACCAGACATACGTAAATCCATGATCCATGAGGGATACATCCAGGATTGCTGAGAGAGTTTGCTGATGTAATTGCAAGGAAATTGCAATGCTATTCCTATTTTCAGAAAGGCTAAGGAGGAGGATCCAAGGAGCTACAAGGTGGTCAGCCTCACCTCAGTCCCTCTGAAGGTTTTAAAGAAGCTAAACTTAAAACCCATTTTCAGGCACATAAAAATGGCAGTGATCAGAAGTAGTCAGTAAGGATTCACCAAGAGGTACACATACTTGACCAACTTGATGAACTTCTATGGTGAAATGTCTGTCCTGGCAGATGAGGGTGGAGCAGTAGATATTATCTACCCGAATTTGATCAAAAGATTTTTCACACTATGTCCTTTAAGATACTCATAGACAAGCTGATGAAGTATGGGCTGTATGAGTAGACCGTGAAGTGGGTTGAAAACTGGGTGAATAGACAAACCCAGAGGGTCATGATCAGTGGCACAGAATATAGTTGGAGACCAGTGTCTAGCGGTGTACCCCAAGGGTCAGTACTGGGTCCAGTCCTGCTTAACATCACTAATGATCTGAATGATGGGGTAGAGTTCACCCTCAGCCAGTTTTCTAACGATGCCAGACTGGGAGGAGTCACTGATGGTCATGCAACCATCCAGAGGTATCCCAACAGGCTAGAGAAATGGGCTGATGGGAACCTCATGAAGTTCAGCAAGGAGCAGTGCAAAGTCCCGCATCAGGGAAGGAACAACACCAGACACAAATATATGCTTGGGGCCACCAAGCTGGAAAACACCTCCAAAAGAAATGATCTGGGGGTCATGGTGGGCACCAATTTGAACAGGAACCAGTCATGTGCCCCTGGTGCAAAGATTAATGGTGTGCTGAGCTGCCTTTGGCAAAAGATTGCCATCAGATCAAGGGAGAAGATCCTTCCCCTCTGCTAATGCCTGGTGAGGTCATGCCTGGAGTACTGTGTCCAGTTCTGGGCTCCTCAGCACGAGAACCATGGACATAATCGAGAGTCCAGTAAACGGTCACAAAGATGATTAAGAGACTGGAACATCTCTCCCTTGATAAAAGGTGGAGAGAGTTGGGATTGTTCAGCCTGGAGAAGAGAAGGCTCAGGGGGATCTTACTAATATATAGAAATACCTGAAGATAAAATGTAAAGAGGACAGAGCTAGGATCTTTCCAGCAATGCCCAGGGGCAGAACAAGAGGAATGGGTCTATCTGCAACACAGGAGATTCCATCTGAACATCAGGAAATACTTTTTTACTCTGAGGATGACTAAGCACTGGCACAGGTTTCCTAGGTATGCTGTGAAATTTCCCTCCTTGGAGATGCTCAGAAGATGTCTGAACGTGGTTCTGGGCAACTGACTTTAGGTGGCCCTGCTTTATCAGAGAAGTTGAACCAAATGACCCTTTTCATCCTGTACTCAATTTGAGAACCAAATTACAGAATAATAGGAGTAGGATTCAGTTTGTCTGCAGATGGATCTTCACAAAGAAGCTATGTAAATGTGAAGTGCATGTGGTGATCCAGTACTGATAAAGCTAATTAACTGTCTAGACTCCACTGACTTGAACAACTAGGGACAGGAATCCGTTGCTGAAGCCAACACATCTAGTGCAATTTTCTACAATGTAGGTGACACCATTGACCTCCATCTGCTGGTCCAGAAGTCTGCAAGTCTCCTGTAGTTCTTGTGTCACATTTGTCAGTTCCATGCTGACATCCTGGGTACTGTTAAGGGAGTAAAATTGTATGAGATATGAATATGCAAGCAGCTCACTAAAGCCCATTTTTTCAATTAACAGTAATGGGAACTTTGGCACCTACAAGCAGACATGTAATAGCCAAATGCCCACAGTCTGGCATTTCATCATGTCCTATTGTTACAGTAAGGTTTGAAGCAAAACTTTAATATATATGTGACAAGTTCATTCATAACTGATTTCCTTATATCAGAATTGCATGCACTTGTCTAAAATATTCAACTAAGTTCACAGTGGTATTGATTTATCAACATTATTGATTTATCTGATGGTATTTATCTGATGATATATGATTTATCTGATTTATTGATGAAACAGGCTTAAATTAATCTGAATTAAATCTGAATTAAGCTTATCAAGGCAAAAAATATCTACTAACATCTGTTATTAATCTATTTTTCATATCAGCTAATATTAGGCGTATTTATGCTCATTTAGCCAAGCCTACACAACTCAAGTAGGGAACACTGCTCCAAGTTGTATGTAAGTCAAATTTTTAGCTGCCTAATGCATAGAAGTTTCTCTTGGCAATCAGGATATCATCAGCAAGTGACATTACCTTATGGCATGAAGAAGTATTATTCTCTACCTGGTGAAGAAAAACAGAGCTTGGTAATAGTGTATATCATCTAACACAGGAGCCAACTAGCACACTTTTCCAGGCTATGTTCATGTCCTGGACTATGTTCTGGACTCTCCTCATCTTTCCAAAACTTAAAAGTAGCTAACAATTCAGTTTAGATTAAGGACTTCCAGGATTTGAGGAAAAATAATGAAGCATTGATAAATATCAAAGTTACTTGTCCCTCCCATTTCTCCATGATTTCCCAGAAGTACCTACAGTTAGATCTCAGTCATTGGTCATCATTTTTCCTGATGAAATGAGTGTTTTTTCATCTAGACCAAGACACAAAACTTCAGTCCTCTTACAGCAGCACTTATCCCTTCATGTAACCTACTAGTTGTAATAACACACAGATATGCTGTCTGCTTCTCAGAGTTAATCAGTGACAAGGCAACTTTCCAAATAACAGAGATATTGTTTGGGACAAATCAAAAGCAAAAAAAAAGTATACACTAAAGCAATAAAACTTTTTGCATATATATAAGAGTTAATACTATTTAATATGTAGAATATTGGCAGATTAAGTCCACAAGTCAGTTAATAGGTCTAGAATGATTATCCATGAAAGTGATTGGATTTTCTGTTGATTGTTTTCTTACTGTCTTTCTCAGGTTTTGAATCAGATGAAAATAGTACTTTTTTCCAGTCATCAGTAAAAAGATGAATCCCGTTTAACTGGTAGTAGAATTTGCGTGAAGTCCCATTTTCCACATCACTGAAATTCCAATTTTCTTTCCAGTGCTTAGTCAGGAATTCAGTAACTACCATCCCCTAGAAAACATCTGTATCATACTGTATTATTCAGTATATTCCAATGCTGTATTTCTCAAATGTTCCATGTGTCCAGAGCATCCATTACACCTGACTGGAACAGTCCATCAATATTCTAAGCATTCAGAGTATAGCATCTGGGACACTCATTATTAACATTTCATTCCACATTTCATTTGTATTATAATTTTGGTAATGGCTTTTTAGTTCAGACATGATGCCCTGTGTCAAAGTACATCTTATTAGTGTTCACAAACTATAGACTGATGCAATAATCATGTCGAAGATTTGCTTATCATAATTTCTATAACACTGAGGACCCTAGCAGATATTGCAATTGTCTCTGAGTTCTGTATTATTAATGCTAACAGCTGCAAGTCATGCATGTTGCAGTAGTCAGAGCTGAGACCTACCATATTTTGACATATGACTAGTTAACCTAAGTTAAAATTGGTACATTTCTTCAGAAAAGTGTTAAACCACTGTTAGCAGTTAGAATAGGGAAAAGAGCTTCCTTTTAACTCCATCTGGTACATACTGACATTCCAAACTGTTGCTAATAAAACACTGAATCTTGTATGGAGTATGTGGTGAAAAAAAATACAGTGAAAAAAAGAGTGAGTAATGAACTACATACTTTGATAATTGCAAAAACAGAACAGAGAAGATAACAAGAAGACACAGAAATAATATTGAATGATGGTATTACAGTAGCATAATGTGCTTTACTGAAAGTCTGCCTGATAGTTCTCTCAACTAGAATTCCAAGATAATATAACTGTGTATATGGAGGAAAGATTAGCTGAAGGTAGAATTCTTATTAGGATTTTAAATAGCCCAACACTATTGGGTAGATCTAGTTTACCCCATACTGAAAGAAAAAAAAAGAAAATCAAAACAAAATTGACCAAAAATAAGTGCATGATTCTTTCAAGATATTTGACAACTTCGGGCCTACATGAGAGAACTCCACAAGTCCTTAACAAATGTAATGGTTCAGCTTTTAGGTAAAGTTGCAAGGACTTAAATACAAAGAAGAAAGGACAGATAGTATATGACTAGAGACCTGCAGGAATGAAAATTTCCTGGATAAAATCTCAAAGTACTCAGAATAACAAGAGACCATTTATAGAGGAATTATCTCTTAGTAACCAAAGACAGCCAAACACTAGAGGAAAATCCATCCTTGACCTACTTGCAAATAGAGAGGAATTGATTGAAAATTTGAGAAATGTGGAACAGCCACTAGCTGATTCTAGAAAAACAGTTAATGAGTTTATAAAACAGTGGTACAATAGTACTGAATTTTAAGAAAGAAAATTAGACTCAAATCCACAAGAATTGGTGAGCCAGGCAAATTGGTGAGCCAGGTCCCTAGGACAGTGAGATCAAGGGAAGCTTCCCAAGACTTTTCACACTAAGTCATTGGAGCCAGTAATAAGAGTAGCTGATCTGCATGAGTTTATGAAGTTTTCAGTGTTCATGGTCCCACTTAACCACTGTTCCTTTTCCTACTTAACTCCTTTTCATATTAATATCCCTCCCACATATCTGTATAACAGAACCACATAGATACTAAAGACAAGTTTTTCATTGGAATAGTATATCCAAAGTTCATCCATACAAATGCCTCTAACCATTTGGGTGTAACCATCTGAGAGAGAAGCAGAGAGAAGTAGTAAACCTAGAATTTAAACTCATTTAAAGAATTGAGTTTTCCAAGACAAAATAATATTAATATTAATAGTATTATCAATAATATTCACATCAATATGAATAATGATAACAACAATAATAACAACAGCTCATTACACATGTCTTTTCCAGAATAATGGTTTGCACTGATGAGGTAAAAATCTGTAAGTTTAGCATTATAGGACTTCTCAGCCTCTCTAGAATCATGACTTTGGACTAGGAATTCTGGACCCTACAGAATTGGGCAAGACTCCTGCTTAGGACCATGAGTTTTGAAACCATTGTTAACATTAGACCAACACCATAACATGCACACAGACTTCCTAACATTTGCTTTTCAAATTTTAGTGAGATGATTCTATTCAAAGACAAAATTGTAGGGGCTGTGTGTGGAGGGGGAATTTGACTGTGCCTAACTGCCTTTATTTTAGTTACATCCCAAGAACCTTTTTCTATTTAATTCAGCTCCAAAGTTGACTAGATAGAGCGTGTCTTATTTTGGGATTGTTCTTTCAGCTAGGATGCAGTCCCAAAGCAAGATCTGTCTTCAGGCTTGCCTTTTGTGAAGTAGATGCTGGTCAGAGAACAGGTTTATTCCTATGTACTTCTTTTCTCCTGAGACTACAGTCATTCACACACCTTACTCCAAGGGTTTTTCTATACTCCATAAACTTGCTAGGTAATCACAGTACTAGCTTCTCTCAGAGAATGGGTAACCTAATAAGGTATATCAGAAACACCGTTGTCTTGTGAGTATTACTAGACCCTCTTCTCACCTGGAAAGTAGTAGAAATACCATTTATGAAGGGTGAAAGCAATGGTCGGGCAATGGTTGAGCACTAATCCTGACTAAAAATAGTTTTCTCAACAAATTAAATTGTTCAGTTTTGTAGAGAAGGTTTATGCATAATTATTTGTAACATGTAAGTTGAAAACCACATCCCAAAGAATTAAATTAATATATTAAAAGTACTGGGGCCCATTCTCTGAGTCACATCAACTGATTCCAAACAACTGCTATCCATACTATTAAATTTTTATACACTCCTGAGAAAGCATGGACTTCCCTATTTTGTCTATTGGGAATGGCCTGTGACCATTCTAACTTCAAGAACTAAATATAAATTGTTTGGGAAATTGCTGGAGACCAAAAAACAAAACCATGGTAGTAAATAATTAGAGCACTTTAAGACATTTAACAATATGTGTGAATATGCAACAGAGTTGCAGTGTTTAGGAGTGCTCTTCATACTGTTCAGTGGAGACTACAAACTACTGCTTTTACAGAAAAAGAGAATACAACTTTTTATAATTCTTTTCTTGATATATCAAATGCCACATCAGGCAAATAAGTTTGGGGGCTACAGAATGTTTGGAAGGAATGACTCCTAAATATGACTTACTGGGCCTAAGAGTTATAGTAACTGTGGTATAACAGAAGAGTGTAAATATTACTGTAGAGGGATGATTTCTTTATTGAAGATCACATAGAATACAGTCTTATGGTTTCCTGCTGAAGATCTCCCACCTAGTCAAGCAGACTGTAGGAAGAGCAATAGCTAGGTAGATTGTTTAAGGCAGAACTGTAGCCCAGAAAACTACAGTAATTTTTATCTTATGTTTAATAACCAAATGGAAGACTAAGGTTGTGGCTGTACTCATATTGTTATACAGAGGGCCAGTGCTAGAGCAGATATGGCATTAGAAATTGAAATTACACTATAAAGAACAGAAAAATAGATTTTTAAAATTTTAATAGATTGAAAACATTTATTATTTGTTACACTTCAGATTTTAACTGAAAAACTACTCAGAGCTGTTATCTTTATCTAAGACTTTTTAAAAGCCTTTTGGTTTGTTATAATCTCAAATTCGCGTCCAGAGGAAAACTACATATTTTTCTCAAATGAGAATTTTTTTTTTAATTTAGTGCCTGTTACTAATTATCAACTTCCACTCTACATAGTCAGCAGCTTCTTTATTATAGATATTTTCCATATATCCTACATACATATGAACCATGTGAGAGGCAAATGGACTTTAACTGATGTTGTACAATAAGATTCTACTATCAAAACAGAAAACTCTTTTTTGAAAGGGGAAGACATTGGCTTTATGAACTATTTCAACTCAAAAGAATCATCTTAGATTCTCCACTCCTTTAGTGACTCAAATAATATATCTTTTAAGCTCTTTCTGGATTAGGGTGATACAAATTACGTGACTGTCCATTAGCTGGTTGGATCTGATCCACCAAAACAGAGGATCAAAGAGGACATTTAGTCCTGCTTCATCTAGTTTAAGAGTTTCTAGTGGCTGTTTCACTATCACAGTTGACCACTCCTCAAAAGCTCTTGGTGCATCTTGATAAACATGTGCACAAAAGATTTAATGTAACTTTTGTTCAAACTAAATCTGAAAGCTCATTCCTGCAAAATTAGTGATTCTGACACCTTTCAGTATTAACTTTATAATTACTTTGTGCCTTTAGAATTTTTATAGTGCTATGAAAGATAAATGCCATAATATTTTGCTGATTGTAGGGCAAAGATGGCTATAGAAATGGAATGTCCTTTTTTGATTTTACAGGAAGTTAACATCTTCATGTTAGATGAAAACTAAACAAAATATAACTAAATGCATTTTGCTTCCTCTGCAGGCAATACAGTTCTCAACAAGAGGACAGCAAGTTATATGTCTTTGAACTTTTGAGATAATGAGTACACATTAAATTGACGGGCATGGTGAGACTATAGAACACATAACATCGTAAAGCAAGTTTCAAAATGTATATTACAAACATAGTGTTCTTCACATTACCTCACCCTCTCTCTTAACAGAAATGCTCATTGTTATCTTAAACTTTCTAGAGGAAACAGTCTTCACTTTATGTTCTTATTTTTACTTTTCTCCTTTCCATACACTGGAGGTGAAAACAAATAATTTAAATTAACAAACTGACAATAAAAAAGGCCTGTTGAGAATCTTGCCTGCTGGTCTTTAAAATGATGAAAGCACTTTACATTATAAGATTGCTCTAGTCTCTGAACATGGATCCCAGTTTGAAAGATTGAAAATCTCCCTGAAGTCTGAAACACCTAAATAATTTAGATTAAATTTAAATTGTACTACACTTTATAAGCCCAGAATCATAGTCACATCTTTACTGGAAAGCTTATAAAAATTTGAAATGCTCCAATAATTTTAAATCTTGTAGAAGGCTAGTACCTTCCAAATTAAAGTGCTAATAAAAAAATTAGCACTGAAATTTCAATCTCTATATGCTGTGTAGAATGATTTAGAATTATTGAAGCTTTCAATTTTTTATGAGGTCTCTATGTAAAAGTGAATCAAACAGCATTTTTAGTACAATGGAAATAAGATAAAAAATAAACAGAAAAACTGTCACCAACATAGCAGTGTAGTATGAGAACTTTTGCAGGGTGTTAAAGAAGCTTTGAAAGAGCAACTGTATATCAAAAATTGGAACAGACATAGCTGTCTTCTTAAAATATTTTCATAAGACTCAGGAGATACTTTAGGTTCTGATTTTGTGCAAGCTATTTTATTTCTTTAAATATCCATTTCTCCCTTGCTTATTTAGATAATAAATTTGTTGGAGAAAGGACTTTTTTATTTGTAATTGATATTTATCTGACTAAATGGAAATAACTACCATGTCAACATCCATATCTAACCTGGTTACCCCAGTGCTGCTTCATAGTGAGTGGAGACAAACATATTATTTTCGAAGTCTGTTCATACAATTGTAAACCCCTCAATAAGGTTAGATCACATCCTGAAAAAGACATCATAGACAGAAAGGGGAGCCTAAAGTCACTACTTTAGCTATTGATTTCAGTATCTAAAGTTACGTGAAATGCAGCCAACTTGTTATTATCTTCTCTATTAAGACATCCAGGTATTCCTGCAACACTTATTATTAAAAGCTATAAAAATTTCAAATAGAATACCTTAAATCATCTGAATCTACATGTGTTAGACAGTGAAATCTTTGGAAACAGTGAATATGCAAAGATCTCTCAGTAATATATTCACAGATATGTTTCTGAAGTGAAAAGAACAAAGAAAATACATGGGTCATCTGTATCAAATTAGATGGTTTTTTCATTCCATAATATTCACAGTAGAGAGAACTAAAGAAAGAAACTTATCAGGTATTTTGTGCACTTCATCTGTAAAGATGAATAATTTTCTTACAGAATTAATTATAGGAGAACCTGAAGAAAATCCAACCACTTCCAAAGACCTGATTCAGTCTGAGTTTCACTAATAGACTGAGACTACTTTATTGGATGATAAAATCCTTCTGGACAGTTGAAGAAGGCTTCAATGTAGAGAACCACAGGTTTCCACAAAGCTTGTGCAAATGTCTTATACATGTGCAGAAAGACTAATACGTGAGAACTGCAAAAAACTATTCCACCTTCTTGTTCCTTTCCACAGACAATCCAGTCTCCCCAGATTGATCTACAATGGTCTGTATACAGTTTTGCTTTGACTGAGGGACCAGTTTCTAATTACCTTATTAGAGATTCACCCAACAGTAGCTGTAACACTTTTGCTAGCAGTTACTAGGTCTAAATTTCTACAGGCAGAATCTTCAAGTGCTGTTTTTAGGGTATTTTTGTGTGGTTTTGTTTTATTTTGTTTTGTTTTTCCTGTCAAATGTACCTATTTCTTAGTTGTGTCAATTGTTACAAGTGTGACTTTATTCTGCTTACAGAGTAAAGCTACTCTTTCAGTAAGTTTGGGTACTGAAAACTGTTATTATTTGCTTGTCTTTATATTGAAAAGTAAGGATATGTATATGTGAATGTATTTGCGGTGAAATCAATCAAAGGACACAATCAAAGAAAGGACTTCAGAAATAAATTTATTATTAACTCCATTCAAAATTATCTTATGCATGAGGGACATGGGGAGTGGGTAAATTATGTTTTGTCAAATTAACAGTAAATTAATTAATATCTCAGATATTATGAGACGTCTTCCCTTCTCACGAAGATTAAAATGTCTAAGGACAGAATCAAACAAAAAAACCAGTACATTTAATGTTTGTCCATTGAAAACATAATTTCTCAAAATTTTTGAAGAAGACTACATGTGATTATTTTCCCCATAAACTTGCAAGTATAATTCAAAGTTTGATTATTGCAAACACAAGTTCTCCAGATAAAGAATATTTATAGGGCAAAATACAGAAAATGCAATAACTGAAAAGAGATACAAAGGTTTTGAAAGCTGTTGTCCCTATAATGGAAGAATACCTGGACAGGATTCAACAGAGCTAGAATGAATTCTCTCCAAGTTTCAAGTTTTGTCAAACAATTGAGTGTTTGACTGCCAAAAGAGTGTCAGTATCTATTCTAGAACTTATTTTACTTTCTACAGCTTGATTTTATTCTTGGGTGCACCAGAGAGAGTATGATTTCGGCCCGGTAGCTCTATTTATGTCCAATTTTTTTTACTAATTTGGTATTGAGAAAGGTATTTTCTTTCTAACATGTTGGATGCCCTAGCCACCTTCTTATTCTTTAGTAGTTATAAATGGTCTGAAAAATTAATGTATCATAATATGATTTAGTTTACTGCATCACTGTGTATCCTGCTGAGAGGTCAGAGCTGCTCCTTTAAATCCTCTGAACCTGCTGCAACTTGACTGAGTACTAAATGACTGTGTAAGGAAAGAGTGGAGGTACAATCTTCAGACCTGTTGGAGTAATTTATATTCAGAAAGAATGTCGGAGAAACTTTGAACCTAGTTTGCAGGTGCTTAAATATAAGGCCACCGCAAAATGCCCTTTCACAACAAAAATTCATTATCCCAAAACCAGATCCACAGAGGTACAGAGATGTTGAACTCTTCATATTCCATTACTTGCAAAGAGGAATTAAGCACCTCAATGTCATAGTTGACTGGCCTTAGAGAGTGCTATTGGCATCTGTGCAATAAGACATTTATGAACTGCAAAGAAGCTGCTCACAATTAATTTAAGAATCTAACTTTTATGTTGGAGTTGGGTTTTAGGGAGGATGCTAGATGAGGCATCCTGGGAAATGAAGTTCCGAAGTACACCAGCAGACATGGGCAGTGAGATATCCTTGGTGAGTGGTCGAGGGAGTCACATGTTGCTTTGAGGTGCATATGAAAGGTGTTGCATCATTTGAATAAAGCTAGCCGGGTCTGTATGGTTTATTTACTTATTATATTAATAAGCGATATATATACTCTCAGATACATATCGCTACATTTAGAAATACATGCATCCAGGATTGAATTTTTTACATGTCCTTTTTACAGAACGAATGAATGAATGTCTTCTAGTCTCTTTCCTAATGAGTTATGAGGGAATTTATCTTATAATAAAAGGAAATCAAAAGCACTCTTTTGAGTTTTGAACTTATGTGACTGTTTCACTGGAGACTGAAGTGCTATGTAGAGATTCTTCAGTTAGATTGAACATAAGTAGCGATGAAGATATTCAAATTGTCTCCCTTTTTGGAGGCTCACAACTGCTGGCAGTTCCTTTCTGTTTCCTAAACCATAATGATGCTGAATATTTTTTCCTTAAATAGAACTTCTCAGTAAAGGAAGTTAAGTCTGCATTGCTATTATTATTATTATTAAGTTTACTTGGAAGGTCCAACCCAAGTGACAACAATATCTGAGCCTCTACTCAGGTTTGGGCAATTAGCCAACTTAAAATGTATCTGTGTTTCCATGAGAAGGATAATATCTTAATAGGAAAATTATAAGAAAAATATTCAAAACATACAAGCAAACTGTGTCCACAAAAAAAGCAAAGCTGAATTCCAGTATTAAAGTTGTAAAATAGAGATAAATTATTCCCAATTTTGGCAAAGAATCTGTGATCATAAATATGAGAAATATCGAGATTACATATTGTTCTTGTTAAAGCAGCTTATAAATGACCATCACCTCCAGCAGTGTCAGGGAACAGGAATTCTTCCTGTCCAGCCACTGGAGACCAGCCTCATGTACCTCAGGGTGTCTGTTCCAGGACAAAGGCAGCTGCTGGATTCTCACATGCACACACGCGTGCACGCGTGCACATGCACAGAGGACACAGATACAGCTGGTCACACACATGGCCAGAGATGAGCCACTGCCCCACATCAGCCCCCACAAACAGGACTCACACCAGATACAGGCACAGAAGGCCACATCCTCTCCTCCTCTTGGGCTGGCAGAGGCAGAAGGTCACTAGTGCAGCACACACACCACACTGCCCAGGTTCTCAAGCACATGGACATTCGCAGATTCCCCAAGCAGCTGTACAACCCCTTTGTCCACCCAGCACACCTGGACTGCACTGGAGCTCCCTTACCCAGCCCACAGGTCCCTGACTCTCTGGCTGGTTCTGATGGGTGCTCGCTGCACACACGCAGCACTCACAGTACCTGTGCACCCACATTCGCAGCTGCCCCTGGAAGACTAACATGGTCCCTCCTCCTGCCTGATACCCCTCCCTGGACCGGGGACCTCCTACTCCCTGGCAGTTTCAGCAGTTTTTGCCAGAAAATCCATGTGCACACCCCACATATATACACCCCATGCACATCTGGTTTAGGGAAGATACAAGATGCTCCCCAAGCAGCTGGAATGTGGGCACATTGGGGCAGTGGCCTACGGTCACAACACAGCCACTGACATTCTATTACACAAAACCAGACCCTTTTATACCCTTTCCTGTCTATTCACCCCTTTTTCCTCCCTGACTTGCCTCCCCCATAAATTATTTAATAAATTTTTCATAGTGCCAAAGGTCACCTTTGAATATACATATCTGCATGGTCCTCTTGTTTCCCCCTTCTTACCGCTTAGGTAGTCCAGGTTGTCTCCAAATCTGTGCCTAAAGTTCTTAATAGCCTTTTAATTAGTAACTCTAGACTTTTGGTCTTTGCCCCTGTCTTCCTTGTCTATCAGGTGTATGTCTCTCTTATCGCTTTCCCTTTTACTTATTATCCCCTTTTACACTGAGAAAGTCGTTGATAAGATGATTTGAGTGAGGTAGACCTCTCATCTTCCACATACCATTAAAGTTATGTGCTGGTTTTGTCTGGGATAGTTAATTTTCTTCATAGTAGCTACTTAGGGGCTATATTTTGTATTTGTGCTGAGAATGAAGTTGATAACACAGGAATGTGGTAATTATTGCTGGGCAGAGCTTACACAGCCTCAAGGCTTTTTCTGACTCTCATCCCACACCACAACTGAGGAGGCTGGGGATGCACAAGAAGCTGGGAGGGGACACAACCAGAACAGCTGTGCCCAGGTGACTAAGAAGTTATTCCATACCATATGGCATCATGCTCAGCACATAAAACTGGGGGAATAAAGAGGAAGGAGATGCACGTTTCATTTTCCCAAGTCACCATTACACATGAAGGAGCCCTGTTTTCCTAGAGATGGATGAACAACTACCTGCCCATGGGAAGTGGTGAATGAATGCCTTGTTTTACTTTGCTTGTGCATGCAGCTTTTGCTTTATTTGTTAAACTGTCTTGGTCTCAACCCAAGAGTTTTCTCATTTTTTGTTCTTCCAGTTCTCTCCCTTAACTCCCTGGGGATGGGGGATAGCAAGTGAATGGCTAGGTGAAGCTTAGTTGCCAACTGGATTTAGACAATGACAAGTTACCACAGAAACATAGATTATAAAACCACCCATTGTAGGTAGACTAGATGTTTTATCATTCTTTTTTCAATGTATTACACAAATAATTCCAGGAAAATATACATCCATAATTGGAAAATTAAGATGCCACTTTTGTATAATAGAGGAAAAATAGTATTTAATGTGATTTGGCTTTTGGGATTACAAGGCTACAGATCAGGCAAGATCATACATTTTAGCAAACTTAATAAATCAAATCAATAGAACATTAGGGAATAAATCAGCACATCAATGGTGTTACACAGTGTTACAAAGAAAAAAGTGCAAGCAATCATCTTTACATGCATTTGCACTGCAGCAAGAAGGACCCTGCAAGAAAGGAATCTCTTATTTGCTGTCATCTCAGGATTTACCAGACATTTGCTGGTGATGGTAATTTAGCAGATGCATAGTTATGGTCAAATAGAGCTCATATATGTACTATTAAATGCAACTTTGTCTTGGTATAGATAAGGAAGGTCATTAAAAAAGAGAGTTTCTGGGCTTTCTTCCAAATATGTTTTATAAACTTATATCCATATAGCAAAATATTAAATGCCTCAAATATTTTTTGAGTAGGAGTAGAAACTGTTGTTTTTCCTTCACAGTTGCAAGTCCTTAACCTGCTAAGCTAGAGAAGCATTTTCATTGTGAGACTATGCCTCTCACTCTTTGGCCCAAATAACCTTTTTAATAATGTCAAAGTAAGGGAGGCTACTTCAGCAAGAGGGGCTGACATGCCATGACTTCACAATAACCTTTACTCTCAGTCTTAAGAATTGTCCTTTGAAATATGAGATTTTGTCTAAGATCCAGTAAACCAAAATTAAATGACATTGATAAAATCAGACTTAGTAAAACTATCTGTATTAATTTTTATAAATGTTTTTTCCAAGCAAATGGACTTGTGGTCTTTAATAAAATGGCTTACTATGAGTAGTACTGGTTAAGAAGAGATATCCAAATATTTTTGTGAACTAAATGTATTCGGTTTGCTCCACTGTTGTTTATGGTAGTTCTACTTTTATTTCTCCACAAGCATTCAGACATTTAATCAGAAATTTAATAAAAGAACTCTTTCAATTCTCATGCTGCTAGAATGTGGCAGAGCAATGCAATGCCCATAATACCACATGCTGATCAGTTCTTCTATTTCTGAAGTGTCCATATTAAATAAAACTATTTGGCACATTTCGAAGCACATTTTAAAGTGTTCATAGGTATCCTGCAGCATCAAGGAAAACATCATACTGCACTTGCTGAGCTGCTAAGTTGCCATTGAATCTCATTTTATTGTTCCTACAGGCAGTGATTTAAAAAGCAACACACTTTAAAATTACTAGAAGTATATCTGAAAGGCATAATTGTGTTTGATCCCATGAATCTATGTAGATGCTGTCAAGCAATATTTCTTAAGAATTAAATCTGACTTATACAGATACAAATGAGGACAGAATTTTTTTGTTGCTGTTCAAATTACTTCAACTTCAGCAACAACTCATAAAATGCTAATGGAAAAATTAAAGAAAAAATATGTTCTTTAATTTTTAATTCTTATTCTGCGTACTGATTTTTTTTCACTTCTAAGTGTAAAAAATATCAAAACTATAACATCTACAACTTGAGATATTTTAGTCAATGCTTGATAAAGCCATGGAAATCTAAAATCTTGACTTCTTTTCCTTCTTTTTTGAAGTGAAATATGTGTTTGCAACTATGGAGTTATAGGTAATACAACACACTGTAAAGAAAGGTTTCAATCCAATTTTCTAAGACTTTAAAGCCAGTTAAAATTTGCAAGGATCAGTACTGCAGTAATTTTATATATATATATATACACACATCACAGAATCAAAGAAAATGCCAAGTCGGAAGAGACCCACTAGGATCATCAAGTCCAACTCCTAGCCCTTCATGGGACCATCCCCAAGAGTCACACCATGTGCCTGAGGGCATTGTTCAAACACTTCTTAAACTTTGTCAGCCTTGGTGCTGTGACCACTTCACTGGGGAGCCTGTTCCAGTGCCCAATCACTCTCTGGGTGAAGATCCTTTTTCTAATATCCAATCTAAACCTCCCCTGACACAACTTCAGGCCATTTCCTAGGGCCCTGTCACTGGTCACCACAGAGAAGAGATCAGTGCCTGTCCCTCCTCTTCCCCTCACAAGGAAGTTGTAACTG
Source organism: Neopelma chrysocephalum (assembly GCF_003984885.1). Lineage (NCBI taxonomy): Eukaryota > Metazoa > Chordata > Aves > Passeriformes > Pipridae > Neopelma > Neopelma chrysocephalum. The sequence goes on along the minus strand of NW_020897694.1, from coordinate 348,449 downwards.
CAATGAGGTCTCCTCTCAGTCTTCTCTTCTCCAGACTGAACAGACCAAGTGACCTCAGCCGCTCCTCATATGGCTTCCCCTCAAGGCTCTTTGTTGCCCTCTTTTGGACACTCTCTAATGGCTTAATATTTTTCTTATATTGTGGCGCCCAAAACATCACACAATATTCAATGTGAGGCCGCACCAGTGCAGAGCGGAACAGGACAATCTCCTCCCTCGACCAGCTGGTGGTGCTGTGCCTAGTATGCCCTAGGACAGATTTACATATATATATCTATCTATCTATCTCAGTAAAAATATATGTGTGTGTGTATATATATATATATATATCAGAATAAGGCCCTTCTACCTTTTATTAGTCAGACTGGTGGTTTTGCCCTGATGTATTTCTAGCTTAAATTGCCATAAAATCTGTGAAATTACTCTAGACGTATGGTAGTGAAGGATCTGACCTCACCTTTTTTGTTCAAATCCTGACTTTGTTTTTAAATGAAATTGAGGTTTGCTCTAATACCCAGATCCCTGTCTTTGCACAAAACACAGAGATATCACAAGCTCAGCATAACCACAGTCTCTGCAGAGATCTGGATATATGCCAACTTTAAGTGGTGTTGAATCATCAAAAATGTCTGAAGGATTGTGAACAAATTTGTCAAGAGATAACAGTCATAATCCTAGCTTAAATTTAGGGTCCCAGCTGCTCTATATTACTAGCAGAGTAAAAAGTGAGAGGAAGCCAAGGCACATATGTCCACTTGTCAAGCAATAAGTATTTGAAATCAGTATGATGTCTCACTTGAATATGTGTTATGTATGTATGCACTTTTATGAATGTAAAGAGGTGTTTCTAATTTCATTTTATCTCTTCATTGTTTTTTGCTAGATAGCAGTTGTAGTAACTCTGCTCTGGAAAGAAACAGTGTTACAGAAGTGTCTTTGCCTGCTGGTGGGTGATTTGTGGTGCTCCTGCCTGGTGTCAATTATTTTTATGAATAAGGAAACAGAAAGCTGTGAGTGAGTTAGAGGAACCCACTTGAAAGAAGGATAGTGTAGGATATTCAGTGAAAAGCTGTATTGGCAAAGATCCCTGGTCATTTATCTGCATAAATCAAAACATCTCACCCTGCTTAATTGTAGTCAGCTCTGTCATTATCTAGAGCTCTTCTTCTGGACATTCCAAGAGTCACAGACACTGCTAAACAAGGGGACCCCTAGTTCACTATTAAGTCCCATTCAAAACAACATATCAGATATTCCTACAGTTCTTTTTTTTGCACTGGATCCTACAATCATTCTTAAAACATTAGTACTGGATGTAGAAGACTTTACATGATATTCAATATTTTCCATTGAGTTGACCTCAGAAAACATGTTAAAGTCTACTTTCTGCTTGAACAAAATGGACTATCTTAGCATTTTGCATTCCATGTTTTCATGGGAACTTGAAACTACAGTGAAATTCATCTCCACTAATCTGGAATATTTATAGTTAGAGGAAAGTAATGTTTACTTTTGGGTGCTATTCATTTCATCGTAACGTAAATGTAAAAAATTTCGCTCTTTAAATGTCTATTTTTGTTCCTTCTTCTAATGGAATACAGAAAAGAAGCTCCAGTGATGATAGTGGTGTGCATTCAAGAAGAATGTCTAATTGTTTGAGTATGGGAATTCAGGAATTTAAAAATACTTTATCTTCTAGTGTTGGAACACTGGAATCATAGATTAGGAAACAAAAGGAAACTGATTACGAAGCCCAATGATCACATCAGTCTCAAGAGCTGAGAGTACTGCTTGAATTGTTCTTTTTTATTCAGTGATTCTTTAGGATAAGAAAAACACTTGGAATAAAGACCTGAAAGCCTGTCATGCTTCATCTTGGCCATATTGTGTTGGAGACATACAGCATTTTGAGGAGCTATTTCTGGATCTTTACTATGAGGCAGTCTTAATGTTTTGAAAGTGTTTCTGCTCTTCCATAAAACAGGTTCGTGTCTATAGCTGACCATCTGTTTTTTAAAGCTATTTCTTCAGTGCCTATGTCAAGGATAAATCATCTGCATTTTCCTGAAATAACCCAGCAGTTCCTAAATTTTTCTGCAACCTGTTCTTCAGCTTTCAAAAATAAATGTCCTAACTGATTGCTAAAGCCGTTTCTACTAGTAAAGAAATTAAATTCATAGAATTCCATTTCTTATTCTGTTTTACACAAACCTCTTCCCATTTTCATGATATTACAATTAATGTAATTGCTGCTATAGATAAAGTATGTATTAAAGATACGAGTGCTGAAAAGCAGATCAAAATCCATATTTGGTCATGAGAGCTTTTTACTGAAGAATCTGTGTATACCTAATTAGAGACTATGAACAATCAGATACTTCTGAGTAAAGATTATATATAGGCATGAAAAAACTGAGTTAGCTTTTTTTCTTTCTACAGCAGTATGGTTTAAAGTTTTTGGGGTTTTTTTAACCATAATAATAATAATTTATTTATCAATAAAAAATAGTGATTTGTAGTACGATATTGGCAAAGTTAATCAACCAAACCAGAAATTGGATGGTGGGTTTTGTATTATTTTTTTTCTCTCTGTTACTCTTTTGACTATATCTGATTAATTAGAAATGGAAAATAGGAGTCCTAAGTACCAGTGATCATAGTCACTTTGGCAAAGTACAGAAACAACGAAAAATCCTAGCTTGCTTAATACTGGTTGATTTATGTTTTTCTGTCTATTTGGAGAACCACTGGATGTGAGTAAGAAATGACAGAGGTAAAAGTCTTATTCTTTTATTACGTTTTTCAAGGGAGTCCACAGTTTGTATCTGGAGCTGAACTGAATGGTCAGATGCTGCTGAGGTGCTGTGACCTCAGGTCATTCCAATAAGGGTCATTCCAATGAGGATGTTGGAAGGTTTTTGTGTCTATTCGTGGTCCGTGCACATATGGCATTCCCTCATAACTTTCCCTATCTCCACATTGCACTGTAAATTGCACTGGGTATCTTGGGCAGAGTTCCAGTCTTAGACATCCATTTGGAACTTCTAGCATTCACCCTGACCCCATATGAACCATGCAAACTTCATAACTTGTCATTACTCCTTATATAATGGGAACCTGCTTGACTGATGCCATTAGCTATCTCCTTGTGGTGAAAGAGATCTGTGTATGAAGTAGTGAAGTCAGACAGAAATAGTTTTTTTCTATGGCTCTCAGGATCTGTATATCTTTATATTAAATCTCATCTGCTTGCATTGCTTCAGTTTTCAGTCTCATTTCCTTTGTATAAACTCCACCCATCTCAGATGCTAAGGCTTCCTGATATGTCTCCTATGCTTCTTGCATCAAGTACTGATCATCTGTCCAGAGGCTGATGAGAGTGATCCAAAAGACTATTCTCACAAAAGGAAGTAAAGAGGGAGAGAAAGGAGACTGTATGTGGTTGTGTCAGTGCACAGAGAGAAGACTGAGCAATTACTCCTCCTGAGCAATTACTTTAGACATAAAAAGTATGCCAAGGAAGTAAATAAACAAAATATCTCTCTATTGATGGCTTTTCTGCCATCAAAAATGAAGTATTCTTGTCATAAAATAGTACACATTGGGTTTGGGTTCGTTTTTTCTTTTACTGAACTCAAAACAAATTTCCAGGAGAAAATATATCTACTATCTGCTTATCTAAGAAGCCAGACAGCCAAAACCAGTATCCTGTCTCAGGTCTGTAGGATTTCCTATGATCTCCATCCTCCTGAGCAATTACTTTAGACATAAAAGATATGCCAAGGAAGTAAATAAACAAAATAGTTCTCTACTATCTTTCACATACACAATTTTTTAAGTTTGTAAATAGACAGAGAATAATAATAATGAGCTCTCTTTCTCAAATTTTCTACTTTCAGCCTGGTTTCCTGAAGAAAGAAGAGTTATCAGTTTGTTTTGGGTGTTTTAGTGTCTGTCTAAATCCAATTACCTCTATAACTTTTCTCCTGATTTCTGCACAACAAGAGAGAAATTTTAGGATATCAAAAATGATTTTCATAAAAAATAAGTGACCATGAGGAAAAAACTAATTTTAATGTCTCCTTTGAAAAGTTGACAGGAAGAACTGAATAGTCAGCATATGAGTACTGAAAAGACACCAACATACATACAGAGAGTCCAGCACTCAGGCTAGGCACATAGGTAAAGATACAAATTATGCAGGTGATATAATGGAGGAAAAAGCATTAGGGAAAATGACACAGATCTTTTGAGAAAGACATTTCACCAATTATGCCACTCGTAGGAAACAAGTCTGCTTTATTTAAATGTTTGTTTCCACAGTGAAAAAAAAATCTGAATAGTTATTATCTGTTCTACTTGGCTACAGCTCAATTTTTGTGGCTCTCAGACTTAGCAAAAATGCTAATGTCTATGTTCTTCACTTTAACTTTTACTTGATTTCTTGCTTAAACCAGAGAAAATGATGAAACTCTTCGTGGTTTCTGTTCTCATACTTCTCAAACTCTGAATACACACTGGAGAAGAGGAACTCTTATTTGTGCCAAAGGCAAAAGGTCTTCAGGCTCTTGTAGTCAGTTGTAGTTCGTCTCCTGCCAAACCCCAACAGACCACAGCGAAAACCCTCCAAAGGAAAAAAAAATGGAGTAGCAAAAGCTATAGCAAAAATATATATATTTCACATATAACACAGATATATATATAATTAAAATACTATGTACATATAAACATGGGAACCCCAGACAGCTCCCAAAAAGGGGAAGGGGAAGGGAAAAGGGACAAAAAGGGACAAAAACAAAACAGATATGCACAATCGAAACCTGGGAACTAGTAAAATAAAGAACTAGCAAAATGAAAGCTCACCACTTCCCTTGGAAAAGCAGGATCGCACTAGACACGGCCAGCACCCTCCACCTCCCACATGGCAAACAACAAGCCTGAACAGGCCTCAACTCCCAGATAAGCGAGACCAACTGCAGGGACCTGCTGTCTCCTAAGTTTGCTGGAGAGAAGAGAGGAAGAGATATCTCTCTCCCTCTTATTTATACCTCTGTTTATGTAAAGAGATAGAATGGAATACTTCCTTAGTTTTGACCTCGGTTACCAAGGAAGACCTAAAAATCAAACTACTACAGCTCTGTCTAGACATTCTTTTTCATGCTTGTATAATCTGTTACAGTGTCCTGCTTTGCAGATTGGCATGTAGTACACATTAGAGCACTTGCTATTGGAACATGCAGGTGGGTTTTCTTGATGGAAACCAGGGAAAAGAGAGTTGGCATATGTTTCATATAGAGTTACTTCGCTCTGATATGGGACTAGTGTGGAGCTAAAGCAGTTTTAGAACCTGAAGAATGCATTCTTATGTATGTAAGTAAATATAGAAATGAAATAAATATTCAAAAAAATATTTGCCTATTTTAAAATGAAGACACGCAAAAAATTTTGTATGATATTTACTAGATAGGATATTTTATAAGGGCATATATTTCGTGTCTTTTGTTGCCTAAGTTATCTCACAAAAGGTTAATCATTTGTTGTATTGAACAAAACAGTGGAAAGAATCAGAGGAGCAATGACAGGTAAAGGAATCCTGACAACATAGTCATAGTACACTGACCCAGTTACTTCTAAAACTATTAAAGGACAATTATTAGATCAATTTCCCTAGTGTGAAACTCACCAAAATGATTCAGCAAAATAAATTCCGTAGAAAACCATGCAAACTAAATGGAGTTCTTGTCTAAAGGACAATAGCACTTCCTACTGGATGCAGGGAGAAGAGAATTTTGGGGAAAAAAAAAGAAGACGGGATTATTTAAAACTTAGTATGGAATGTCCTAAGAAAATTGTGAAAAAGTGTGAAATTTATTATGGGATGTGTAGGGAGAGGATCAAAGGCAGAGATGAAGGTGGTTTGGAAGGAACAAATGGGACAGAGGAAGAGAGAAAAGGGGCTCAAAGTCACTGGTTGTGTGTAAGAAACCTGTTATCAGTGCACTTGTATGAAGTCCTTTGCCTGATCATTGCAGTCTGCTTGATATTCTTATGAAATTCTGTTCCTTTTTTCCAGGTGCATCTCTGTCCTTTATGTTCATATGTACACGAGCCCCTAGCAAACTTCACCAGCCAATGAGTAGAGGAAGGGGTGTGACTGACCTTATCTGGAGAGGCAGGCTGTAGGTCTGATACCCAATAGGTTCAGATTCAAGGAAGTAGAGGAAGCCAGGCTCTGGACCAAGCTATTGTGGAGAATCACACTGTACTTGGGAATATTCTACAGGTAGATTTAAACCTCATCAGCTGCAAAGGTAGAACAAAAGTTGATGTGCTATTCATGTTTATGTGACCGCTGTTTTGATCTGTGTGACCAACTGTATTTGTTTGTGAATGAGGAATATGTGCTCCGACTCGTTACTGACTGAACCTGGGGACATGAAGTCAAAGCAGCCTCCTGTCCATCTGGCAGGAAAAAGAGAACACTGGAATGTGAAAGGGGTGATGTTATATGTGCCAGGGAGCAGCAGAAGAGAGTTACTCTGCAAGGCAATACAAGTCAGAAGATAAAGGTAACAGCAAAGCAGGAAGGAAAATGACAAAGGTCCAGCCACAGAAAAAAGAAGAGCAGATCTGGTATTGGAAGCCAGGTTCAACCAACAGTCTTGTGGGAACCATATAAGGCCATACATAGCTGCTTGTGACTTGGACAGGTGCACTCTTCACCGGGTTACAAACTGGCTGAATGGCAGGGCTCAGAGAGTGATGATGAATGGTGCTGCATCCAGTTGTGAGTCAACAAGTATTGGGGTTCCCCAGGGCTCAGTGTTGGGACCAATTCTGTTTAATATCTTTATCAATGATCTGGGCAAGGAGATTGCATGTACCCTCAGTGAGTTTGCAGACAACACTAAGTTGTGCCGGGGTGTTGATCTACTGGAGGTTATGAAGGCTCTGAAGGAGGGATCTGGACAGGCTGGATCAATGCACTCAGGCCAATTGTGTGAGGTTCAATAAGATCAAGGGCTGAGTTCTGCAGCTGGGGCACAGAAAACTCATGCAGTACTACAGGCTTGAGGAAGAGCAACGGCATTTGCTGCCCAAATGAAAAGGACCTAAGGGTGTCAGTCAACAGCCAGCTGAACATGAGCCAGCACTGTGTCCAAGTCACCAAGAAGGCCAATGACATCCTGGCTTGTATCAGAAATAGTGTGGGCAGCAAGACCAGGGCAGTGATCATCCCCCTGTACTTGGCACTGGTGAGGCTGCACCTCAAATACTATATTAACTTTTGGGCCCCTCATCACAAAAAAGACATTGAGGTTCTGGACTGTGTCTAGAGAAGGGCAATGAAGCTGGTGAAGTGTACAGAGCACAAATCTTGTGAGGAGCAGCTGAGGTTGTTTAATCTGGAGAAAGTAGGCTCTGGGGGAGCCTTATCCCTCTCTACAACTACCTGAAAGGAGGTTGTAGTGAGGTTATAAAGATATCCAGATTTCTTTCATGTATTTGATGAAAAAAATTCCATTTTAATAATGAAGTACGAAATACAACTTTTCACCATCTTATTCCCCTACTGAATACTCTTAGTCATTTTCAACTAACATCTGTTAAATTATCCCCAAAGCGCTCTGTTTGTATCATCAGAAGCTGTTGTGCTGACAAAGACCATCTTTTCTACCGCCAAAGACAGGGAAACATAATAACAAATATTTCTGAACCAACCAATTTTTCCTTACCTATAGCATATGAAGAAAGACACACTGAAGTAAAATAAACATACATACAAACAAGCTGTATTCAATTCCCTTCTCTGTCCAGTATACTCCGGCAATATACAATTGCAGATGACAATCTACGTTGCAGTCAGTAATTTACTGTGCAGTTAGGTATTATGTAATTAAGAAAATGAGATTTCATAAAATTTCTGAAAAAAATAATAGGCTCTCAGATAGAATTGCTACACCTACAGCTCTCCCAGTTTCTGTTGACTATACCTAGTGTTGCATTCCGGCTTTTTTTTTCTCACAGAATCACGGAAGGGGTCAGGTTGGAAGGAACCACAGTGCATAGTATGGTCCAACCTCCCTGCTCAAGCAGCATTATCCTAGAGCACATGGCACAGGATTGTATCCAGATGGTTCCCTCCAGGGAGGGAGACTCTACAACTTCTCTGGGCAACCTGTTCCAGTGTTTGGTCACCCACACAGTAAAGAGGTTCTTTCTCATATTCAGGTGGAACTTCCCATGTATCAGTTTCTGCCCATTGCCTCTTGTCCTATTAACTGGCACCAGCAAAAAGAGCCTGGTTCCATCCTCTTGGCACCCTCCCTTCAGATACTTACATACACTGATGAGGTCCCCTCTCAGTCATCTCTTCTCAAGGCTGAACTGACCCAGTCCTCTCAGCCTTTCCTTGTAAGAGATGCTCCAGTCCCTTAATCAACTTTGTAGCCCCTTGCTGGACCTGCTCCAGGAGCTCCATGTCACTCTTGTACTGAGGAACCCAAAACTGGACATAACACTCCAGATGTGACCTCACCAGGGCTGAGCAGAGGGGCAGGATCACCTCCCTTGACCTGCTGGCAATGCTCTTCCTAATGCATCCCAGGATTCTGTTGGCCTTCTTGACCACGAGGGAACACTGTTGGCTCATGGACAGCTTGTTGTCCACCATGATACCCAGACCATTCTCCCCAAAGCTATTTTCCAGCAGATCAGCCCCCGGCCTGTACTGGTGCCTGGCGTTATTCTTCATCAGGTGCAGGACTCTGCATTTTCCTTTGTTGAATTTCAGACAGTTCTTCTCTGCCCATGTCTCAAGCCTGTTGAGGTCCTTCTGAAGGACCATACAACCCTCTGGGGTATCAGCCACTCCTCCCAGCTTTGTATTGTGACTGAACTTGCTGAGGAGCTACTCTATCCCCTTTATCCAAGTAACTGATGAACAAGTTAAACAATACTGGGCTCAGTATTGAAGCTTGGGAGACACCAATAGTGACAGGCCTCCAGCTAGACTCTCAGACACTGATTACAACCCTCTGGGATCTGCCGTTCATCCAGTTCACAATCCATCTCATGTCCAATCATCTAACCCACATCTCTTAAGTTTAACTGTGAGGATGCTGTGAGAGCAGAGCTAATTTCTATGTTCAGTGAAACTTATGATTATTCTCATGCTGTTTTAAGTTGTATTCAATATTTACTGCTGTAAACCACCCCAAAAGTCAGAGGAAGATGGTAAAATGACAGGGTTCAAATTTTCAAACAAACTGTTCTTGTCAAGGAACATAGTTGCCATGGGCTTCCTTTATAAGCAATGGAGACAAGTGTTGTAGGAGATGAATCAAAACTGTGTCTCTGCTCAAACATCCCACTGAAGAAGTTTGTCATACTTTCCTGTGTGTAAGAAAAACAGGGACATTGAGCTAATTAAAATCTCAGAAACAAGATGCCTAAGGTAGATAATAAGTTAGCAATCACTCTTACACTAGATTTTCATTGGTCATCCTTTCAAATAGGGCTTTCTTTTTGAGGCCGTTGAAATACCACAGGAGTTCAGAACCCAGGGAAAGAATTGGTCATATGCTTCTACAAATTCAGTACTAGGTACAAATATTGACAAGTTATGATTAGAGATGAGTACCAGTATTGACCTGCTATTGCAAATTAAAATAGAAGGCCTACTTGTAGTTGAGGAAGCTGCTGAAAGGTCATTGGAACTCTTTGAGACACAGGGAGTCACACCAATCAAGAAATAAGAACTGATTCATTTCTTGCTCTTGAATAATGGTGAGAATCGAATTCTCTACATTATGTTTCTGGTTTCTTGCAAAATAGTTGGACTTTTAATTTTCTTTAGTTTCACCTGAAAATAATTCATTATGTTTTTCAGATCAACCAAGTTGCACATCAGTGAAATACTTCGGGGATAGTAGTAGGTGTTTGCATGGAAACACTCAGAGGAAAACTGTGTCACTCCTACCAAGCAATAGTGTGGTGTTATATTCAAGGCATGAATTTCAAAATAACATCTGAAGGTGCCTGAAATTAATGTTTTAGTGCAATTCAATTTATTTATCAACTTTAAATCATATGAGTAAAAAAGAAGAGTAAATAACTAACAAATCAATAACAAAGAAAGTGATAAATTTACTGTAGAGTACAAAACTCATCAACCTCAAATTCGTAAATGACAATTCTGGGCTATAAATATCAAGCTCAAATAGTCAGAACTAACAATATCAGAAAAGTGATTATGACTGACAGTGTGCTCAGGAACACTGCAGATCTCATTAGAAATAATAATTTGCATATGCAGTATGTGTTACAAGTCTGTTGCACCTTTCAAATATGAATCTTACATGTGAAACCGTATCTTTCAAGACTATTTTTGTGCTAGTCACATTCTGCCAATAGCACATATAACTACATACAAAGCCAAATTTGCTGGCATTTATTTTGCTCTTTAACTCTATTCACATTTCATAAACAGAAAGGCATACAGTTTTAACAACTTGTCCTAGAGGCAAGAGCATAAAGAAGGTCATAAGGAAAACAAAGCATATTATCCTAAATGAAAATGAAGACAGGGAATTAGGAAATTCTGAAATCTTACAGCTTGAGCTACAACAGAGCAAGGGAACAGGAGAACAAGATGTTCACCTATGTGTTTAAGAAGGGAAGAATCACTTTCTTTCTGAAAAGATTATTTACTGCAGTCTCACGGTTTCTGTGATGCACTGAATGCTTGACATTGTTATAGAAAATCAATGAAATTCAATCTGAGAAAGTTGTATTGCATGCATTCAAACCTGATGGTTGCATAAATCAGTATTTCTGTTTTTAAAAAATCCTTGGCTCAAAAGAATACCACATTCATTTGTATACCTTTTTACTTCTTTTTTAATGACAAGTGTGATGGATATTTTATTTTTCTTCAGAGGGACTTCAATTACCAGTTGGCATTCAACTGCCCTGTTAAGCTGAGCAATGAACGATATCTCTTTATAAAAATCTGATCAGAAAACCTGCCTTTAAAGCATTTTTACTTATTGACTTTTTTTCACAAAGGGACACTGAGGTGAAAGATATTTATGGTGATAGGAAAAGCAACTTAACCTTTTTTTCATTCAGACTAACTAAAGCATTTACATAGCACAGTTGAAGTATTCTTATTGGCTTTAAAAAATTACAATTTCATAAAATTGCAATGTGATAAAATAATATAGTTTTTCAGATAATGCTAATATTCATTAAAATAATTCTTAAGCCAGTGTACTTGATTTGTTAGAAGTTAGCAAAACAACTAATGTTAAAAGGAAGAGGAAGAGATGAGGGAAATTAATCTAATTTCAATACAGTCAAGTAAAGTCATGGGTAGGCTTCGTAAACGAAGATTTGGGAAGGGCTCTACCCACGTTTGTTGCATGCGCGTTGGTGGCTAAAAAGGCCAATACGATAGACACGTCCGATTGCAAAAGGCACAGCAGAAAGACTCCTTAGGAGATGTATTCTGCAAGGCACAATTCTTTCTGCGTTGTCTTTTCTCCTCAAGAGTGATCCTGCGTGCTTTCTCAAAAGCATCAGCAGCGTTATAGATGATGTGTCTCCAGACCTCCCAATTGGAGGCCAGAGTAGACCAGTTATGTTGATCAATATGGCCAAGGCTGAGATGTTGTTTCAGGCAGTCCTTGTATCTTCTCTTTGGGGCTCCTCTCTTGCAGCAGCTGGTGGCAAGTTCACCATAAAGCAGGATCTTTGGGAGGTGGTGATCTTTCATCCGCCAATTTCAATACAGTATACATAAGCATTGGGCCAGATGTTCAGGAAGTGAAACTCATATTTGGTGCTGCCAAAAGTAACATAATAGTATTTTATATATGTGTGTGTGTTTGCATATATATATATATATACACCACTCATTTAAGGGGATATTCCAATTTACTAAAAGAAAGTATATAGGATTTTTTAGACCAGATCAGATCACTGATATATCAGATTTTCATGACTAAATCAATACCTGAAAATATAGGAAAAATGAAGCATACCTATTGTGACACTGTTATCTGGGGAGCACTGCAATGGTATGGGCTAAGAATTGTTTCTCATAATGCAGTGATCATTTACCACCTGCTACAGAAGATTTGGTTAGTCTCTTGTCTCTGATTAAAACCATAGAGATTGATTTTCTATTAATGGCCTATAAATTTAAATGAAATACAATGTCATTCTGGGTAGTTTTCTATTAATGGATAGCCTAAAGGAAATCTAAGCCTCATAATGGTTTAAACAAATTTATGCTATGTAAGGTTTCCTGTCACTTCATCACCATTGTTTCTGTTCACTTTTCAAAAACAGACTTCTAAATTGCCATGTCTAGTTCCAATTGTCCCATAACTTTCGTCCTAGAAGACTATGCAGGAAGAGTATAGCTTTTGTTCATAAATTTGCCTATTCTGCTACAGGCTTATGTAGCCCAAGGCAAGATTATAGATTTGTACTTTGCATTTATCTTTTCAAGTGAAGAAAAAATTTGTTAACTTTTCATAGCATTTCTGAGTGTCTCTTTTGACTAACCACCCCCATAAGCACTGGACATTATATACAGATTTTCTTTGTGTTTGGGATACTTCCATTGTGAAAATCTGAAGCACTGGCCTCAATCTCCAGCCTGAAGTTCCATCTGATGCTTTTAACCCAAAAGGAGTATTAACATAACGTAGCATAGCATAGCATAGCATAGCATAGCATAGCATAGCATAACATAACATAACATTACATAACATTACATTACATTACATAATAATAGAAGACATAATAAGAGTAAGCCTCTGACTCTATGATTATGCAGAAAATTATTGCTAAGTAAATGTGTATTAGATATGCTCTACTGCAGTAAAATAAATATACGTGATGAAATAGGCCTTTATTTTGTTGCTTAAAAAAAAAAATCACACACTGTTGTAGCTAAAGCAACATGTTTCAAATTCAGCATATATGAATATTATCAATATCTATTTCCTAAAATGTTTTTATTTAATTTTGGTTGGTTGATTTTTTTTCTCTATTTATTCCGAGATAATTTTACTTAATTAGAAGCAATTAGGTTGCAATTTTTTCTCAGAAACTAATGAGTCCAATGTTGAATTTACAACATTAGCTTTAGCATTTAGCTGAGAGGTATGGAATAGGTAATAAATTATCCTACAGAGTAAAGAGCATAGTTGACTCTGCTGCTAACGTATTTCCATCAAATTTCTGGAGCATATATTCTCAATATACTAGAATAGAAATTTATAAAACTTATACTGATTCTTTAAATAAAAATTTTTACTAATTATACTACCTGTAGGGGGTTAAAGGAAAGCATATTGTTTATTTACTGGGAGATGTGTTTTAGTTAACTGTATAAACTGTTCTTTTATTTGTGTGTATGCAAATTGCTGCATATAAGTGAACTGTTTTTGTAATAATGTCCGTGAATATAGGATTGACTTGAGAGACATGAATAAATGAATCTGAGTTGTGTTAAAGCAGTCAGAGAAGTTTGGCTTTGCAGATGAAACTAATAGCTCAAACTGTAATGCTAGAAGTCATTTTGGAACTAGAAGTGGTCTGCTGTGAAAAAGTGACAATGAGTATACCCCAAAGGGTCAGGAGAATTTAAAAGTGAACTTTAATCCTAGTTCAGCTTCCTATTCATTCTTTAGCATTTTTATCATAAGTTATGTGGAGGCTTAAAAATTGATGTGATATGGAAATGAGTAGTTTAGGTATCCTTCAACAAAAATAATTGCCTATTTTCAAGTTAATCCAGTTGCTATGTTCACCTTTATGCACCTATACTATATGCATTGCAGCTTATGTTAAAATAATACATTAATTGTAAACTTTTTTCCCCTCCAGATATGTATGCCCCACTAAGGGCCTCATTTGATTCTTCTGCTTTTTCTCAATTATAACATTCTATCAAAGGCTATGGTCTTAGATGTTCCAGCTTTATAACTACGTACCATGAGAACTAAAGCATTATATCTGGTGATTCTGTATATGCTTAAGACTAAAATAATTTGCGTTTCAAAAGAGAGTATCTGTAATGTGAGGAATTTCCCCTATCAGAATAGGATATTTCCTTGTATAGTATTTTCAAACTTTACCCTTAAAAATATGCATTCTTTGAGGAGGAGATTCAGTGACAGATTAATACACAAAAGAAGAAGGCAAATATGTGCTAATGTCCCAAACCTGGAAAATAAGAGATACTCTTAAGATCTGTGTATTCATAGGGAATCTTAAATAATGTTTCATGATGACTTTGGAGACAGAGCATCCCTAAGCAAACTTTCTGGTGGTGAGTGTCCAACTTTCTTGGCTTTTTGAAACATCTTTTAAACCTTCAAATGACTTAGTTCTGGAAGGTAAATTTTAGAAACCTCAGATAACTAAGAAGGAGAGGAGTTGTTTTTATTTTGAACAACTGAGGATGGAGCTAAGACCAATCAGGGACAACCTCAGCCATATTCTCACTCTAGTGGATACTTGACGAACCATTTCCTAGAGAGGAAGGAATTCTGAAGCAACTTCTGTGTCAATACTTCCCTACTTCAAAGTTTGCAATGCAGACAAGCTAAAGCAACCCTATTTGAACTGACCACAAGCTGCATGCAGAATAGGGGTCATAGACTGAGAATTCCTGCTGCAGGTTAAGGTAGAAAAAAATTAATAGTATATTTTGAAACAAAATGCATTTGGTACGGTAAATTTCAAGAACCAGAAATAAATTGGAAGTCTGACTTATGGTAGATACCTTTAATTTTAGAAAAGCAGATTTTAAAATGTGTGGGTAATATTCCGTCTTACTGTTGAACCTTTTACTCCATCACGGCATTCCAGAAAGGCTCCAAAGTCACTAATAGTCATTGAAAAGTGCTTCTACATCCTTGAGCCCTGTGATGCCAGTTGTCTGTTCCCTCAGGGCCAGGTAGCTGAAACAAAAACTCAGAATGCTTCCATAATTTGGGTTCAGTAAAGGACACACTAGACAGCTTGTGCACTTCTTAGAGTTTCTAAGGATAGTTTATTAATTCAAGTATACTTGGATGAGGAAGGTCTTATTATCATCCAGTCACTTGCAATCAGACATAGATCAATTAAAATTAAGGAACATGTATAACTTAACCCTAGAGCGTTCCTTGTAAGCATATTGTAACAGGCTAATATAAGTTCTGCAGAGCTCTTGCAAAAATTAAAATAAATCAGAGTACTATTTTTCACCCCAATTCAAAATTTACATTTCAGATCTTACCAATGAAACTGAATGTCCCTTTCCTTTCTCTAAAACATTTTATTCCAGGCCAATACTGACCTTTAAATTAGAATGCTAGAATAATTTAGGTTGAATAGGACCTCTAGGTCACCTAGTTTATTCCCCTTCACAAAACATGGTTAACTTCAAAGTTAGGTCACACTGTTAAGTGTCTTGTTCAGTTGACTCTCTGAGCAACCTATTCCAGTGCTTAAATACTCCCTGTGGAGAATTTTTCTCTGATACCTAGACATAATTTTTCTCTTGCTTCGACTTCTGACTTTGACCTCCTGTCCTTTCACTATGAACACCAATAGGTCTGTCTTCTCTATGACCTCCCATTAAGAACTCAAAGACAGCAGTCTTGAAAGACATCCCTCTTTAGTTTCACCAGTTCTCTCAGTGTCTCCTGTATGTCATATGCCTGAGCCCCCTGACCTCTGTGACTATTCTGGACTCTCAGTGTCTTTCCTGTACTGGCAAACCCAGGACCTGAGGCAATATGACAGACTTGGGTCACACAGGAGCCGCATAGAGGGTCATAATCTTTACTTTCAACCTGCAAGCTACATTCTTACTTATATATTCCAGTATTTAGTTGGTTAATATGTCACAAAGTTGCAGTGCTGATTCATACTCAAATTCTTGTTTGCTACAATACTCAAGTCCTTTTCTAAAAAGTTGTTCCTCAGTGGGTAGTGGGTAGTTTGTGGGACTGGAGATGGTTTCTTAAGCATATTATGTCAAGGACCATTTATAAGGTAAAGTAACAGGGAAAGAGATAAACAAAACATACAGACACACAAATCTGATAAGCAAGGGATAAAGAAGACACTAATGAAGACCAAAATTCTGCAGTTGCTAATTGATGAACTGTTAATAAACACCAGGCACAGCTTTAAGGAGAGTCAACCTGGGTTTTGTAACAGAGAAGAACACGAAACTCTAGGACCATGAATAGTATGGATTTTGAGGGGGGATGTGGGACCATGCCAAAGTTCTAAGGAGTGTAGGTGAAGAATTGAGGTGGGAAAAAAACAAGAATAAGGAGAGGAAAAAGAGGAGGAGAATAGAGAGGGGGATAAAAGGGGCCTGTTGTGAGTAAGTAGATACCATTCAGTTCTGCAACATCACCCAGATTGTTAACATAGTGCTGATTCCTAAAGAGTACAACTCACTGTCAGATTTTGAAGTGCTAACACTTAATATCTGGTAGTCCAGCCAATTTTGTTCAGTCCTACCTACAGAACATCTATCCAAACCATCTCTCACCAATTTGTCTATAAGAATACTATGTAAGATCTTGCTAAAGCCAAAGGAAAATTATATGCACTGCTCTCGCCTCATCCACAGAGCCAGAAGTTTCATCACAGAAGAAAATCAGGCTGGTCAAGCACAGTTTGGCCATGGTAAATCTGTGCCAGTTGTTTCCAATCACTTTAAACCTGAACATGGTTTCAAGTTCTGCAGTTCCTGAGAATCTCCTTCTCAGTTTTTGATGTTCAGTGTGACAGAAATTAGAGATTGTCCTGGTTGTCACCACCTTCAGAATTATCACAGCGGCTTGCAATAACATGAAACAGATTTCTCAGAAGTGTTATTTATGAGAAGAATCAAATTCCAATGCACACCAGTAATTAGATAGTTGTTAGTAGTAAGCAGATAGAAAGATATTTTGCATAAGTTCTTTTACCACTGCTGTGGTACATGTTACAGGATTTGCCATGAATCTTGATAAACCCAGAAATGCCATAGCAAGAATGTATGCCAGATTCAATTAAAATGTCCTGAAGTTGTCAGGAAACGACATCTCTGAAAACTTCAATCCTCCTCTGAAGGATGTAAAATACACAATCACAAGCACGGGATGATTACAGTAACTAAGTATCTTGAAGTAAGGTAGGAAAAACAAGACCCTCTTTTAAATCCTTTGCCAAACACTGTTCATTTAACTGTATACTAATACTGTGTGCTACTTTTACTAGGATACAGTTAATTTTTTTCCATAGTACCTATTAAAGGGCCTACAATTTGGATTTGTGCTGAAAAGAGTTGTGGATAATAAAGGGATGTTTTAGCTATTGCTGAGCAGTGCTTACACAACGTCAAGGCCTTTTTTGCCTCTTACATCACTTCACCAGCAAGGACACTGGGGGTGCATGAAAAATTGGGAAGCGACATAGCCAGGACAGCTGACTCCAACAGAGATAATTCCATAACATATGGTCTCATGCTCAGCATATACAACTGGGAGAAAAAGGAGAAAGTGAGGGGAACATTTATGAAGTGATGACACTTTGTCTTCCCAAGTCACTGTTACATAACATGGAGCCCTGCTTTTCTGGGGATGGCTGAATTCCTGCCTGCTAATGGTATATAGTGAATGAATTCCTTGCTTTACTTTGCTTGTGCATGCATTTTTTGCTTTACTTATTCAAGTGTCTCTATCTCAACACATGAATTTTCTCATTTTTTTGCTCTTCCAATTCTCTCCCTCATCCTATCAGGTGGGAGTGAGTAAGCACCTGTGTGGGTCTTAGTTGCTGGCTGTGATTGAACCACGGTATAGCAGAACTAGGCTTTAGGCTTTAGATCGGCTATTAAATTTGGATGCAATAGCATCCTCAGATGCACCCCACGTGATACCATTGATCTGTGTATGTCCTGTTTGTCAAAATGGTCCCTACCTTGAACCTTCTCTGTAGTTAGTAGGATTTCTGTCTGAATTCTCTTATCAAGCATGGAAGCCTAAGAGACATGCTGGCAGACTTTAATGATAAAGATTTAGTTAAAGAAGACATTGATTACCCTAATGATTTTTTCTATGTTCTTCATCACTTGGTTGCCTGACAATTCCCTTATCTTTTTTTTGCTGTCATGTATTTATAGAAGCCTTTCTTGTTGCCTTTCATATCACTCACTAAGAAACTCAACTGAGTTTTGTCATTTTGAATTCCATCCCTGCATTATATGGCACTTTCTATATATTTCTTTTGGGTATCTTTTCTCCACTTTTATCTTCCATATGCTTCCTTTTGGCATTTAACTCAGTCAGGGTGGCTTCCTGCTATGCCTATTTAATTTTATGCATATTGGGCAGAGCGCTCTAGTGTTTTAATGAGGTTGTCTTGGAAGATCAAGGTCTTTTGGGCCCCTGAATGGTAGTATGCCACAAGGTCCAGCCTAGCCTAGCAGTTCCCTGAGCAAGCTGAAGTCTGCGTTCACTAGAACTATTTTTTATGCTTCTGTTTGCTTTATTCATTTCCCTCATTAAACTCTTGTTATATCACAGTTGCAGCAAAGTTTCTATCAGCCTTTCCATCCACCACCACTTTTTCATATTTGTAAGAAGTAGGTCAAACAGAGTGCCTCTCTTAGCCTCTCCAGCACTGTTAAAAAACTCTCTCCAGAGCATTCAAAATATCTGGATTTCTTGCACCTTTCTGTATTGTATTCCTAACATAATCAGGAAGTCGAAGCTTGACATGAGCTGCTCCATCTCCTCGTGAGATTTCATGTTCAGTTGGCAAAATCTTAAGTTGCCTTTGGGATTCCTGACCATAAGTCACGCTCTTTATGAATGCCAAATCTGGAGCACATTGTCTTCCTCCTACACTCCAAGAAATCCAAGCAACCTAAAAAAATTATTAATCTCACAGTCAAAATCTTATGAAGTTTCTTCGGCACTGATGTCAAGCCATGAAACTGGAAATACAAGTACAACTGCTAGGCGCACTGTGTGTGGTGAAAATACATGAATTAAGGAGAAAGTAGTAAGAAGGGAAAGAGCAATTCTTATATAATATTGTAGAAAGATGAGAATACTTTGGAGAAAGCAAATGGTTCTGCTGCTTGAGACCACCATTTTAACGTGATGTCACATGGCCCAAGACTGTCAGTGTGATGACAGAACTTGTGAATTCTCTGTCATATTAAATGTAATAATACTTATGTTTATGATTAAGGATTAACAACCACTCCTCACACCCATTCAGTGTCATAGTCAAAACCTTGTTGTGGCAAAAGGGGATGTCCTATATTTATGAAGACAACAATTTATTATTAGCCTAGTCAACGTTTTAAGAACCAATTTGAAAGAGAACAGTCTTATTAGTAGACTCTTTGCACTAAAAACTCATACTCCTTGTCCAAATTCAAACAGAAATGGCTCATGCATAATACTTTAAAAATTGTTATACAAGAGAACTTTGTAATATCTCTACATTTTTCTCTAGTGTTAAGTTCATCCTTCCAATGTTCTTCTGCTGTCAGGAGTCAGCAGCTTTTCTTGAGAGTCAGGGTCAGAGTTACATCAAGTCATCAGCACCTGTAAGACTCCAACCCTGGGAGCTGCTGGTTCATGGGCTCAGCTAGGAGCTTTACTTTAAAATATATATTTAGGATTCTTTCTAATACCTAAAGATAGCATCAAGATAATAAGCTACGGACTCATTCCCAAGAGGTTTCTTTATTAATTTAGGCGAGAAAATAAGGGAACTTGGCAAAGGTTCAAAAAGGGTAGTACACAAGCTAGACAAAATGTTGCACCACAATACCAACTCAGCATATACTATTAATCCACAACACTTAAGTCAAGATCCAACTAATCCACAACACTTAAGTCAAAATCCAATCTCTTCCTCTCCAAGCCACCTAAAGCATCAAGAAAGGAACAAAGAAGTATACCATGCCACCCCACCTCTGTGAGGTTTGACCCATCCCTTCCCCCTGCACACACACACACACATATACTCCCCACAAAGGGGTTCTGATCCAATAATAACTGGTCTGGTATGTAACAGCATCCTCAGATGTTTGTCAAGAGTATGATTATGGCCACAGTTAAGTGGGTCTTCCTTCTTCCCATCAGTCTTGGGCTTGTTAAGGACTGTTTGAATGTGTTTCTTACCTCATTCTGCTTTTTTCTTACTTGTGAAGTTTGCAGGTTGCGCAATAGATACTCTCTCTGCTTCCAGTCTCAGTGTACAGCCTCAGACAAAAAAAAAAAACAAACAAACAAAAAACCCAAACCAGCTCAGAATCAAGGAAACTGAGACTAGTCCTCAGGTGCTGCACTGAGGTACGTACAAATATACGTATGAATGGCCTTTTTATTAGTACTAGCTGACTGTTGTAAAGAATTTCACTGAAATTTCAGCACACGGCAAGTGTTGGAGGTTCCCTGTGAGCTGGTATACTGCCAGCATGAGAGGCCTTTCCGTGGCATCCATTATGGTAGGGCCTGGTAACCAGGGGCCATTCCACCACCTCACCCAGGAGCAGGGCAGCTGGGGGAGACAGTGGCAGCTCTAGCCCAGGGCATGGGGCACCTCCCCGGGGACAGGGCCTGCATGGCCCCGCAGATGGGCCTGGCTCAGCAGAGGGCAGGGCAGAGCTGTGGGGAGCTGGAGATTGGCCCTGCTACAGGGTCACTGGGGCAGGGGCTGATGGCCCTGGGGTGCTGACATGGGCTCCTTGGCCACAGCAGGGTCAGGGAAGCACTGGGAGGTGGGCAGGGCTGGTGGGACTTCACTTACTTTGATAGCAACTGCTTTCTGTTTGATTTTCTTTGAAACACCCATTCTCCTTTAATGCACTGGTGGACAACATTAAAAAGAAAAGTCTAGGTTACAGAGGAGTTCATCAGACAGCTCAGATTCAGCAGGATACATCTCTTCCTTTTTAAAAAATAATTCTATTTTAAAATATATAACTTCATATTAAAAATAATATTATTGAAGGTTATTTCATATTTTCAATAGGGTGTTTGGTTCTTAAGATTCTTTATAGAACCTTTATTTGTTTTGGTTTACTTGATACCCTAATTTTATATTAATAGTTGGAAAGGTCACTTTCTTATATTTGACCCTCCTTGACATTTCCCTATCACACACCATGTGGCAACACAATAATTAAAAGTTATTGTATTACAACAGCAGAATTATATAAAATTATTTCTAGTATATATGTCTCCTAAAGACATATTTTAAACCTGTGGTTATTTTTTATTATTATTGTAAACATAGCTTGCTTTGCTAAACATATTAAATGTAAGGGTGGTCAGGCACATATTTTTATAGATCATATGTGTAGATCAATTATTTGGTATCTGTGATGAGATATAGTTAAAGAAGATATTCTAAAAGCCAAGTAACTGCTTAAAGAATGGTCTTGATACTAATTGAATCACTATTCCACAGTGGGTGTGACTATAGGGTTTTTCAAGATTTCTATAGTTAATCTTAAAATATTTATTTCCTAATTTTATTTTCCAAATTAATTTTAAATATCAGTTAGTGTCTGTAAATATTTAACTCGGAAAAATCTTTTCTTTAAGAAATGGTTTTGTAAAACACAGCTTTACTGCATGTTCATTGAGATAATTTGTTATTCATGTTTTCACTTTTGTCATGTTGAACAAGACTAACTGGTGATATTGATTCATTTTAGACTCTTCTCTTACAACGGTTGCCTGTCTTTTGCAATCTTACTGTCAATTCAGGCTTACAGTCAAATGTTGGCATGTACTCCCACTTTCTTTCCTTTTACCAAAGAATATTGTAGGTTTAGATGCTGCATTTGCACCATATCTTATCCAGCTCTTCAGTTACTGTAATGCAAGTCCAAAGAATCTAATCAATGTGTATAAATCATAGAATCATAGAATAGCTTGAGTTGGAAGGGACCTTTAAAGATCATCTAGTCCAACTCCTTTGCCACCATCAGGGACATCTTTTACTAGATTAAATTGCTTAAAGCCATGTCCAACCTGACCTAGAGAACTTCCAGTGATGGAGCATCCAAAACTTCTCTGGGCACCCTGTCCCAGTGTCTCATCACCTGCGAGGGTGAGGGAAAATAAAGAAGATGGAATCAGATTCTTCTGAGATATCCAGTGATATCAAGTGACAGAACAAGAGGCAATGAATACCAACTGAAAACCATGACATTTCATTTAAACATAAAAAAAACCCCTTTTAAATCTGAACAGCAGTCAAACACTGGAGCAGATTCCCTGAGGTGGCTGTGGAGTCTCCACCTTGTCTGATTGGACACATCCTTTAGCAACCCATTCTAGCTGGCCTTGCTTTGAGCATGGGAGCTGCACTTGATAGATTCCAAAGTGCCTTCTAACCTCATCCACTACTCTGTGTCTCAACATGCTATAATTAGGGGATCATATACTTTCTGGAGGAGGCTGAAGTTCAGGTGTTCTGTAACTTTGTGTGTCCTGTGTGTGCTGCCTGAGGAAAGATGATGGTCTGAGTTGCTGTGTTATTTAGCTTTATAGGAAACAGTAAGGATTCCAGTCCTTGACTTAGTAACAGTTTATTTATTTTCATGAACTTAAGCAATAAAGACAGTATCAGAAATGCTAGTCAGTCTTAGAATATAGCGTATCCAGATGCCTAGAACACCTACTAGGAAATAAAGTTTTAAATTTCTGTAAGAAGAACAAGACTGAATTTGAGAATCAACTCTGAAATTGTTAATTAAATATGTTAGCAACATACCCATATACCTCAGCCATATATACCTCTTCACTCAGTTGTTTTTGAGGAAGCAATTTGGAAAATTTTATTTTAATTTCAGGTTGAATGAAACTGATTTTTTCAAGTGATTTCTTTTGGGGAAATATATTGAATTGATATCTAATATCACAAAACATTCTTCTAAATTCAGTGTCCACCATATTAAAATATTCAACTGTTGATTTTCTAGTAGAATTATTTTATTATTACAGCTTTAGGTTGCATTTTAATTAAAAAATATTAAATGGAGGGGTGTTCAGGCCCATAATTAAGAGTTATAGACAATATGTGTAAATTATTTAGTGGATATCTGTATTATGGACTCAACATGAAGATCTCTGACCAGTCATTTCTCATTTGTAAGTCCAGTAGAGCACCTGTTCTCATTGATCTTCAATCACATTTTGAAAAACTGTGGTGAAGTGCTACAGAAAACTCCTGTATTGCTTGTGTCCTGCTGTGCTGTCCATCAAGCAGATACTGACATAGTAAAAGTCCCCCAGGAGGACCAGGACCTGTGAACGTGGGATTTATCTGAACTGTCTGCAAAAGGCCTCTACTTCTTCCTGATCAGGTAGTTAATAGCAGACACCCACCATAATATTGTCTACCACTAATCCCAATTGACACCAAACCCAACCCAGCTAGTGTATCACCCATCCCTAAGCAGAGCTCCATTCATTTCTGCTCCAGTCTCACATATTGGATGACTCTCCCTCCTTGCCTTCCTGTCCTGTCTTTCCTAAAAATCCCTGTATTTATCCATAGTAGCAATCAAGCCATGTGAGCCTCCCACCATGATAAGATTGAAACTGAAAAATGATTGGAGCTGTATGTAGTGTCACTTGTGCATATGCCTGTTGAGAAGGTTTATGGTACTGTTATCCCACAAACTGTGCTCAGCAGGATCCCAGAGAGTGTTAACAGATGGGAAAAATATCCAGGAGTATATTGAAAATTAATAACGTTACCAATCTTCAATCATCAATCCACTTGAAAACTCATTCCATTTCATTTTACAGTTGTAGTGTAGATGCTTCTCAGAAGGGTATCCTTAATCTGTCAAAAATATGGTTCTTGTTTGCAGGTCTTTTGTCTTACTGATTATTCAGGCAACTTATACAAAGTTAAAAAAAAAAGAAAAATCCTCCAGAAGGCAAGACAGACAGAAAGGCTGCATCTTAAGAAGGTTGATAACCTAGCTTCACACCTTTCTCCTCTCTAAGAAGATAGGCAGGCAGATTTTGAGGGTGTGATGGCATACTGTTAGCAAATCCAGGTCTCTGTTCTCCTAACAGGCCCTGAGATGTTGAGAAGTAGGCCTAGCAGGTTGATAGATTAAGGGTTGTATGCATAGATGATGATTTTAAAGATGAGGGAATTCTTTGGCTGTAGTTCCTATCATTCTCATCCTGAGTAGCTCTCAGTCACTCCATGGATTTCACAGAAACCACTTCTATGAACATTTTCAACAGTCAAAGCTGAGTCAACATAGAATTAAGGTCACAGAATCTGTGCTATGATGAATTTTGCTACATAAACATTTCTTCATAGATTATTGTTTCTCAAGTTAGTTTGCATTGGATTCTAAAGGAGTAGTAATATCTCAAAAGATATTATTTCCATTTTCTGCCTCTAGATAAACAAGTGTTACAAGATTTCAAGTAAAATCACTGTAGATGTAAAATACATGCTGTATTTATACAAGAAATAAAATGGTTATTGATGATAAATTTAGGAGGAAAAAATAAAAGTGTAAAAAACCTATTGCAGTTAATAAAAATATTCCTTTTTCATATCTTTTATTTAAATCACTAAGTGAAAATAACAGTGTACTCAAAAATCTATACCAACAGATGGCAAGCCTTTGTTATGCCAGATAGGTATTTTGCCCTTGTCTCATATTTTCTTATAAAGGTGTATTACTAGTGTACATATAAATGATTATTTAATCCTCAGGTCAGTTTACCAGCAGGTTAGGGATATGTCACCTAGGAGAACAAATGTTTTACCATAAAAGGAAAAAGAACATTCTAGTTGCCATATGATTTTCTTTAATTGCAAGATTCAAATATGTAGCATGGACAAATCTCTCTGAGATTTGTTGACTCTCTCAGTTTCACCACAGGATACTTCCCTATTGAATTCCAAACAATGGAATTCTGCAATGAGAGGAATAAAACTTCTTTTAGAAGAAAAAGGATACTGCTGCAGATGGAAATAGATTCAGGTCAGTTTGGGTTCTGTGGAACAAAATTACCATTTCCAGTACTAAGGGAGAACAGGTTATTCTGAGAATGGTGGGTGAGTACAAAGCAGTTTTGTTGTTCAGCTACAAAAATTGAGTTCCTAAAGCAAACCTGAACAAATAATAGAGGTAGACACCTTATCAGGCAAGTATTGACATAGTCAACATACTAACTCCTGGATCACCAAACAGACACTATGAGGCAGCAGAAACAATTGTGTCTTTGAAGTATATTTTCCTGTGTGGTACTTCTTTAAAGGTTTCTGTAATGCACCTTTCCAAGAGGAGTATTGTGTCAAGAATTGTATTTTTCTTTTAGGCATCCACTCTGTTGTTTTTTTTGGATGTCAATGTTTATAATAACATTTGTTTCAGCTTGAGTGGTAGGCACAGTCTGAACACACCTTGTTAGTTTCATTCCCTTGTCAATGTAGTCATCAAAATATTACACAATGCTAGGACAGAGACAAGTCTGCTTAGCAGTGGCATCAGAGCTCCATCGAGTAGATACAAGGTCTCACTAACCAGAATAATCAAAAGAAAGGGCTTTTTACTTCTTTTTTCCTCAGACTGATCTAATTTTTACTATTTACCCATTTTGAGACTGTTTTAGGTTTATTTTCACAACAACTTCTCTAAGAAAAACCATTTTTCAAACCTTTTGGGATTTTGAGGTTCTTATTTATTTGTGTTTGCTGGTTTGTTTTTTGAGTTTTTAAATTATTTTAACAGAAAAGATCATATTTTTTTTCTCTAGAGATATTTCATTTGAAACATTTCCTAAATACTCCTAGTACTTTCTTTACAAATAGTTATAATGAGAATCAAGATTAAAAAAACAGTGTAGACTGAATTCCTGATCAATAATGTAATTTATGTGTACTCAGTATTTTATGATGCTTTGTAGGAATTAAATATATACAGAGAAAGATAAGGGGGTTTAACCAGATAAGAAGGTTCTACTTGGACAAAATTACTACTTGCTTTCTTCTTTTTTTTTTTTTAACGTTATAAATACAGATTTTGGTGTTGTATGGGATTCACTGTTGACTATATATGTGTGGTATACATATTTACCCACACAACAATGTTGTTAAAAAAATACAAACCACATTTATTGTATGAACTTGGTGTATGTCCTTTTCCTTAGGACACCTGAGCACTACAGGCAAATCATAAAATATAGTTTTAAAAGATAGTCTATGATAATGTATGTGAAAAATAACTTACTGCAATGTTGTAGGAAGGGGTACCAGAATCACATGGCAGATTTTTATTTTTCCAATGCATTCATTTCAGAGCTGGGCTAAGATTCAATAAAATATATTTATGTTTTTTTCTGTCCTTTTTTTTCTGACTCAAAATGCTAACCACCTAATTTAAAGACTCTGCTCTTTTCATGATCTGTCATTTCAGGCTCTAATCAGGCTTAGTCATTAAAATCTCACAGCACTTCCCACGAAAGTAATCAGCATGATTTGTTAAGTGCAGACACTGGACTCATCTTCATATCAGACACAAACAAAAACAAGAGCAATTTCCAGCTTAAGTATATATGTTCTAATTTCCTGTGTTTTATAAAAATTCACTATGTTAAATGCAGTCCTAAAGATAAAGAAATTATACGAGGGCCCTCACTGCAAATTCCTTGGCTGGTTATTCACAGGATGTTAAGTTCAGAGTCCTTTAAAGGTGTGTTCTGTATCACAAGTTCTATTGAGTACATGTTACAGAAACATAGAGGCACATCTACACAAAGAGGAGCAGACAGCATCTCTTACTTAGTTAGATCTTTAATCAAATATTTAGGTTGTTATAAATCACTATGATTGAAATTTGAATGACACCTGATGTCATGATTAAAAAAACTCAAATAAATGCTAAAGAATTTTTGAACCCTAAATACAGAGATTTCAAATCCTACATACAGTTGATTGCTAAGCCACCTAGATTGGATCATTCCTTATAAAACAAATAACATTGAGGGATTTAATCTAGAATTCCAGGCATTAGAGTCAGAGGAGCTTATCTTCTCTCCCTAACAAAAATACCAGCCTTTGGTCAGACAAATAGGTCTCCAGATTCCTCGGGGATAGACTTAGTTGTCCATACAGGGTACCTACGTACTGCTATATGAGATGTAGCCCATAGTTTCTGAGACATTTTCATAGGGCTTGCATATTTAAGAAGAGACCTCAGTAGATAATCATGCTTTTGAAGCAGCAAGTGGCATCTCAAATGGTATTAGATTCTTGTGTGGGATGCTGAAGTGCATCCTGGATTTTCAATTACTGTAGTGGGAGCTTAGACACCAAACTCTCATATCAATGCTTATATTTAGAAATCTAGGTCTAACCAGCTTAAAACATCTACAGTCTGGGCCATATGGGCTTGATCCCATTGTTAGGCATAGGTGTCGGTGTTATCTGAGATGCTCTGTGATGTTCTGACTTACCAAGTTGCTGCTCTGGAGAAGTGCCAGTTTCTTATGAATGCTGGAACTTGCTTTACTGGCTTTATGCAGCAGTTTCTAGTGCATCAAACAGTACTAGGAATCTATGGCTAGGAACCACATCCCTGCTGAGGTTAGTTTTCTCCATGGCTGGTAAAGAAGAGGGATTTTTTTGTCTGCATTTTTCTGAGAAGCCTCAGTTCCACATAAATCCTAAATAGTAATTTACATACTTGGCTGCATCTAGTCTTTAATCAGTATGTAACACAGGACACTGCTGTCGTTTTAACAGATTAACAAAATCAGCTACTTCCCAGTTATCATTATTAGGCATGCTTGGTGTATTTTCAAGGGGTTTTACCTTCTAAGTTTTTCCTATTAAGAGATAAAAATCCTCACATGGATTATCATGTATAACTGGCTGTAGGGAGTGCCTGAGCATGGTGTTAGTACCAGAGGACAGTGCGAAAGACACCTGCATACAGTGCAATCAGGTGAATGATTTGCTCTGTTTAGTGACAGAGCTTAAGGAAGAAGTAGAGAGTCTAAGGAGTATTAGGGAAAGTGAAAGGGAAATTGACTGGTGGAGTCACACCCTTTCAACCCCAAAAGAAGCTCAGTGGGAGTCAGAGAAGTCCTGCCCCTCCTGCCATCAGGCAGATGGAACAGACCCAGTAGATGGGGGGGAACAGAAACAGGTCCCTGGTCGAAGAGGTAAAAGAATCCCCTCTTGACCCCCATCACCTCCCCACATGCCCTTACAGAACAAGTATGAGGCTCCAGACCCAGAGAGTCAGGCAGATGACACTCAAGAAAAAGATCTGTCTGGAGGGTCTCCCAGTTGCACCCCCTCTATTAGATGGATCACAATCGCAGTTATTAAGAAAAAAAGGGTAGTTGTAATTGGTGATTCCCTTCTGAGTGGAACTGAGGGCCCTATATGCTGATCAGACCCATCTCACAGGGAAGTCTGCTGCCTTCCCAGGGCCAGGGTGAGGGATATTAGCAGGAGACTTCCCAAGACAATTCAACCCTCTGATTATTACCCACTGTTGGTAGTACAGGTTGGCAGTGCTAAGATCGATAAAAGACGTACCAGGGTAATTAAAAAGGACTTTAAGACTTTGGGTCAATTAGTTGATGGGGCAGGAGCACAAGTGGTGTTCACCTCAATTCCTGCAGTAGGAGGAATGAATGAGGAGAGGAGTAAGGAAAGCCATTTTATCAATAGGTGGCTAAAGAATTGGTGCCACCAGTGTATATTTTTTTTTTTTTGATTATGGGGCAAAACTTATGGTAGAGCCTGCTAGAGTCAGATGGGTTTCATCTACCTAGCAAGGGCAAAAGAAATCTGACATATAAGTTGGCAGGGCTGATCAAGAGGACTTTAAACTAGGTTTGAAGGGGGAAGGGATTGAAACCAGGCTCTTCAGAGATGAGCCTAAGGGTGGAAAGCCAGAGTTAGAAGTGAAATCAGCAGCCCAGCTGAAATGCATGTACACCAATGCACACAGTATGGGTAACAAACAAGAGGAGCTGGAAGCCATCGTGCAGCAGGAAAGCTGTGATGTAGTCGCAATCACGGAAACGTGATGGGATGACTCGCGTGACTGGAATGCTGCGATGAATGGCTACATGTTCTTCAGAAGAGATAGGCAAGGTAAGAGAGGTGGAGGGATGGCTCTGTGTGTTAGAGAGTCTCTTGAATCTCTAGAACTTGAGGTCAGTGACAATAAGGTTGAGTGCTTATAGGTCAGAATCGGGGAAGGCCAACAAGGCCAACATCCTGATGGGAGTCTGTTATAGACCACCCAACCAGGATGATGAGGCTGATGAATTATTCTACAAGCAGCGGGTGGAGGTTTCAAAATCACCAGCCCTTGTTCTTGTGTGTGACTTTAACCTGCCAGATGTCTGCTGAGAATTTGACATGGGGCAAAGAGGCAGTCTAGGAGATTCCTAGAGTGTGTGGAGGATAATTTCCTGTTGCAGCTGATAAATGAACCTACCAGGGATGGGGTCCCATTAGACCTGATGTTTACAGAGAAGGGCTGGAGGGAGATGTGGTGATCCAAGGCTGTCTGGGGCACAGTGACCATGAAATGATAGAGTTTTCAATACTTGGAGAAGTAAGGAAGGGCATCAACAAAACCTGTACCTCGGACTTCCAGAGGGCAGACTTTGGCCTATTCAGGTGGCTGGTTTGGAAAGTACCTTGGAAAACCACTCTCATAAACAAAGGGGTCCAGGAAGGTTGGACATACTTCAAGAAAGAAATCTTGAAGGTGCAGGAGCAGGTTGTCCCTATGTGCCGAAAAGTGAGCTGGTGAGGAAGACCGGCCTGACTGAACAGGGAGATTTTGCAGGAAATAAGGGATAAAAAGAGAGTATATTGCCTTTAGAAAAGAGGTCAGGCAACTCGTGAAGTGTTTAGGAATGTGGTTAGGTCATATAGAAAAAAAATTAGAGAGGCAAAAACACAATTTGAACTTAATCTGGCCACTTCTGTTAAGAACAACAAAAAGTGTTTTTATAAATACATCAAGAGCAAAAGGAGGGGCAAGGAAAACCTCCATTCTTTGTTGGACATGGAGGGGAACAGTTACCAAAGATGAGGATAAAGCTAAGGTACTGAACACTTTCTTTGCCTCAGTTTTCAACGAGACAGGTTGTTCTCAGGAACACTGGCTTCCTGGGCTGGTAGACAGCGACAGGGAGCCGAATAGCCTCCCTGTTATCCAGGAGGAAGAAGTTAGTGACCTGCTGAGCCACTTGGATCCCCACAAGTCTATGGGACCAGATGGGATCCACCCAAGGGTGATGAGGGAGCTGGCGGAAGAGCTCGCCAAGCCGCTTTCCATCATTTACCACCAGTCCTGGTTCACTGGGGAGGTCCCAGATGATTGGAAGTTGGAGAATGTGACACCCATCCACAAGAAGTTCTGGAAGGAAGACCCAGAAAACTACAGGCCTGTCAGCCTGACCTCAGTGCCTGGCAAGGCTATGGAACAGGTCATCCTAAGTGCAATCACACAGCACCTACAGGATGGACAGGGGATCAGACTCAGCCAACACGGGTTTAGGAAGGGCAGGTCCTGTCTGACCAACCTGATCTCCTTCTATAACCAGGTGACCTGCCTGGTGGATGAGGTGAAGGCTGTGGATGTAGTCTGACTGGACTTCAGCAAAGCCTTTGACACCCTCTCCCACAGCATACTCCTGGAAAAGCTGGCAGCCCACGGCTTGGACAGGGGCATTCTGTGCTGGGTTAGGAACTGGCTGGAGGGTCGGGGCCAGAGAGTGGTGGGGAATGGTGCTGCATCCAGCTGGTGACTGGTCACTAGTGGTGTCCCCCAGGGATCAGCGTTGGGCCCAGTTCTATTTAATATCTTTATTGGTGATCTGGATGAGGGAATTGAGTCCACCATTAGCAAATTTGCAGATGACACTAAGTTGGGGGGGGAGTGTCAATCTGCTGGAGGGTAGAAGGGCTCTGCAGAAGGACCTGGACAGGCTGGATACGTGGGCTAAATCCAATGGTATGACGTTTAATACTACCAAGTGCTGGGTCCTGCACTTTGGCCACAACAACCCCCTGCAGTGCCACAGGCTGGGCACAGAGTGCCTGAAGAGCAACCAGGCAGAGGGACCTGGTGGTTCTAATCAGCAGGAAGCTGAACGTGAGGCAACAGTGTGCCCAGGTGGTCAAGAAGGCCAATGGCATCCTGGCCTGGATCAGGAGTAGTGTGTCAGCACTAGTTAGGCCACACCTTGAGTACTGTGTCCAGTTCTGGGCCCCTCAGTTCAGGAAGGACATTGAGGTGCTGGAGAGTGTCCAAAGAAGGGCAACAAGGCTGGTAAAGGGACTGGAGCACAGTCCCTATGAGGAGAGGCTGAGGGAGCTGGGGTTGTTTAGCCTGGAGAAGAGGAGGCTCAGGGGAGACCTCATCACTCTCTACAACTACCTGAAAGGAGGTTGGAGGGATGTGGTCATCGGTCTCTTCTCCCAGGCAACCAACAGTAGGACAAGAGGGCACAGTCTTAAGCTGTGCCAGGGGAGGTTTTGGTTAGACATTAGAAAGAAATTTTTTACAGAGAGAGTGATCAGACATTGGAAGGAGCTGACCAGGGAGGTTGTGGAGTCACCATCCTAAATACCATCTTAAGTATCTGGAGGTATTTAAGAAGAGACTGGATGTGACACTTGGTGTCATGGTCTAGTTGACAGGGTGTAGGATCATGGGTTGAACTCGATGATCTCAGAGACCTTTTCCAACCTAGTTGATTCTGTGATTCTGTGAACCTCTGCTTAAGAATATTTTCTCATTTTTCATGTTATCAGTTACTCTTTGAATTTAGTAGAAATATGTTGATTTCTCAATGAAAAGGTAGCCTAAGTTTTCAGATCTTTTTTATCTTTTGTTTGCATTAAATTCAGCTGTTAATTTTTTATCAATATTTTCACACTTATGGTTGCTCAACTCATCTTAATACCACAGTAACACCCTGCTGCATAACTTTCAGAAAAAATAATAATAAAAAACAAAATCCAAAAATGTTCTTAGTGAAGAAAACAAGGTTCAGCTCACTTATGATGATATAATTCAAAAGGATAGCAGAGTCCCCATCATGGTATTCCTTTATAGTTTTTCTTTTGTGATTCCTCAAGTGCTTTTCTGTTATCTTTCAGAGTGTTTTTTGGATGTCAAAGTTATAGCAAAGCAGCACTGTACAAAAATGGTGATTGATCTATAGATAACTAATGAAATGTATTGCAGATAAAAATATGCTGCATTTGCGTATCAGTTCTCTTTATATATCAGTTTAAGAAGGATGGGCCTGAGCCATTTGATACCTTTTATTAAGTTCTCCAAAGCACTCAACAAAGTCCATTTAATGTGTTTGTTGAACCTTTATCATGTACAAAGTATATGTACTACTGACACTTTTTGATACCTTTTATTAATGTCGTGCAATGATCGGTACTAGAGTGGAATCTGCAGCATGAAGCGTGGTAATTTATTTAAAACAGTATTTTAGAAATTTTAACAGAACTTCAAATAGATTTGATGATTGCTAAAATATAGGTGAAAATCATCCCAGTCATAAGTAATTAGCAACTATACTACTATATAAATTGTCATCATTACCTTGACCTTTATTTAGCACAAAATAGCACTAACTCAAAGCTTGAAATTGTTTTATATGCATTGTTTTTTTCACTTCTTTTTCCTTTAGCTACGACTCATATGTGTAACTTCAGCTATTCACTATTTATATTTTAAATAAGTTCATAGACCATTTAAAAGGTATTCCTTACCTTTCTTTCTTTTTAAATTACAAAGTAGCAATATATGTGGTTCAAATATATTATAGCAATACTGGACATTATTTTCTCTTGCAAGTATAGATGACAAGTGTTGGGGTTTTTTTAGTTGTTTTTTAATATTAATAATCTCCCTATTGATGAAAGACACTTTCAAAGATCTGTTGCTTATTAGCATTTCCATAGATTCAATGAATATGTTTCCATAATTGTAAAATTAGTTCCTATACCTAAGAAAAAAGTAATATATTTGTCTTTGTGTCTGGATCTCTAATTCAGTGGCCTCCGATGAATCTTTGCAACACTTACATTGAATGTCTTCAGAATGGCACATTTTTGGACAACTTTCTGTGGACTAATCCATCTTGCCAGCTGCATGGTTTCTTCCTCTCTCAAGAAATATTATTTCTTGGCCAATCTCCTGGGAATATATACTGCTTCCACTCTCAGAGATTTTCAAGACCCAAACAGATGAAGCCCTAGCAACCTGGTCTAACTTTATAGCTGACCCTGCTTCAAGCAAAGGTTGGACTAGAGACTTCCATAGATCACTTCCAATCCAAAGTACTCAATGTTCCAATGAATAAGTGAGTGGTCTTGGAAATTGTTATCTAGTTCTTTTATCACTAACTTGTCTTTAGAGAGCATTAAAGAAACTATAGCATTCTTTACCGAAGTCTTGATTCATGAAATATTTCTTATACTTTTTGCAATTTATGTTAAATGACCACTGGAAGCAAACTTGTCTCCTATGTATTATTTTACTTATCACATCAGGTCTTATATATTGTGCATCACCCACTTTCTTAAATGGTATTATTCAGTTTTTTAAAATGGGTTTATACTTTTTTCATATATATTACTCAGAACTACAATACTTTCAGGGACTAAACATGATCAAGCAAGTTTCATGGGTCTTTCTATTTTGTCCTCCTTGTGTCAATATTTACCATAATTCTTTCATAATTTTATAGATTGGAATTTAACATCCACAAGAATTCTGCTGATTATAGCAATAGTAGATTACTAGTACCATTGAATTCATGTTCATTCAGCTCAACATTTCTTACATATATATCAGTTAAATATTAAGTCAAGACCTGCTCCAAATTTGCTCCTGAATATGTTATAGAAGCTAGGGATCAGCTTCACTTTTGCTAATTTGTTACTTCCCTTAATTCTTTTCACTTAGCCCAGGACAATAATTGACATTGTGAAACTGCAGCTCTAAAGACAAACAAGATCATCAAATTGCACATTAACACACTCAGATGAAGGACCTTGTCACTGTCTTTGAAGCCACCAGCTCCTATTCAGTGGTAAACTGTGATGGTTGTGTAGGAAGCTGGGAGGGACCACAGAGCCTGAGTACAAATAGAAGCCAGGAAATGGGCTGCAATGATGAAAGTTGCCTTCTTCTTCCCATATTGCTATGGGAAGGAGCAACATGACTCCACAATTTCCTTTACACTGGCATATCACAAAGTGATGTGATAATATTTGATAAAGCTGAATAATACATATTCAGGATGAAAGCATAGTTCTCACCAGGAAAAGAAGAAATTATGTTTTGTACTCAGTTAATTTGTGGTCAATTAGTACTGACAGTAGAACCAATGATATTAGATCGCTTTTTTGTAAATTTTTTTTGGCCACTTAGGTAGACAACTCAGTTTAAATTAGTGCATGAATTTTACTTAGTCTTTTTCCTTCTCTCATTCCTTTCTTTTTCCAGCTTGTTCTTTCTAATTCAACTTCATACACTTGCTATAAAAGCCAGAAAGAATAAACTACAAGCATAGTCATAGGTTTCCCATAGGAAAAAAGAAAAAGAAGAAAAAAAAAGTAGCTTTATCTGTCACATCAGAAGCTTTAAAAAGCCTAGACATTTTAATATTCCCATGCACTCTTAATCTACTTTGTGCATATTACACACTTAGACTTTTCTAAATTTATTGTAATTAGACCTATGTATTACAAAGGGACTGCTCATATTGCTCCTACCTAATCTCTAATTTATATGCAGAAGAGCAAAGCTAAAGAGTTTAAGATTTTCACATTTAATGCTCTTTTTACCTAATCAAGTTATACAGCTTAGTAGCTTCCTTCCCTGTGGTTCACAGTGTTTCTCCTTTTTTTTTTTTTTTAATAAATCAACATAGTCCTAGAAAGGCATTAATGTTACTTCTGTAACCTTTCTCTATTCACTGAGTGTTCTCTGGGGATACAATAAATCATCACTCAAAAATAAATGTTGCATGAGTAATCCCTTATAAATAATCAGTTTATAGTTGAAGAACTAGTGTATCTAGATTATGTTTAAATGAAATTGCACTCACTTTGTGTTTTCCCCCATTCTTCTCTCCAAACAGTATTAAAATTTTGACTACAAAGGCTGTGGGAGATCTGTCTAAATAAAACTGGATTAACTTTGTGAACTCCTTCACAGAATCAAGGCTTTGTCACCAGAATTGGTTCTGATGGTCCAAGAGGCTAATTTAAACTTTGATTTTCTCAACACAGCATATCCCACTGAATCATTTTGACAAAGTATCCCCCATCAGCAACTCACATGATCATTTAGTAAAAAGCATAATTTCCTGCTGACTGGTTATAATAACTACTGACATGAATTCTCAAAATAAAACTGCTGCTTATCTGCTTTCTTTACCTTAAAATATTACAGTCAGAAACATATAGTACAATGCCTGTAAAGATAGCTTTAGGTCTGAATACAAATAAATAAGCCCAAGTTATCATTAGTTAATTAATTTTGGGCTATTAAAAAAAAATTGCTTTTATTTCTTATTTGGCTTCAGATGTTTAGTGCTTCCTCATCAGACTGAATTATTTTTTCTTTTTTTTTTCTTCTGAAAACACTAACAAAAATCATACCATGTTTAGACATGTTTTTCTTCTCAATTGAGTGGCAAACATTGTATATACAAGATAACTGAATTCCTGATATTTTTTCAGAAAGAAAGAATTTTACAAAGACCATTATCGAGTTGTCATCTGTCATCTTTCCTATATGTATAATTTGACATCCTCTCTTCGGTGTTAGATTTAGGCTTCATTCTTTGTTTGTTCGTTGCTTATATTTATAGTCTTGAGAAAGATACATAGGATATTTATGGAACATTAACTTTATGGAAAATGGTTCAAGGCAGTAGAATTTGAAGGATTAAGTAAGAACAGAGGAAAGAATGAAAGCTTACCTGTCAGAAAGCATATGAAGAAACAGGAAACAAAATCATGAGTTTAGTTTGATAGTGTCTTACGGAACACATTCTGAATTATCATTCAAACTACATAACAGTAGAATAAAGGAAGGAGCAAGGGAGATAAAGCATTATGACCTGACTGCAATGAAGTCAGGAGTGTTGTTGAGTCTGGGAAGAACAGAGGGGTAGGGGGAACGTGGTTTTAGATTTGTTCTTACTTCTTGTTATGTTTCTCTATTTGATTGGCAATAAACTTAATTAGCTTCCCCAAATCAAGTCAGTTTTGCCCATGACCGTTATCAGAGAGTGATATCCCTCTCTTTATCTCAGTCCATGAGCTTTTTGTCATATTTTTTCCCCTGTCCTGTTGAGGAGGGGGAGTGATTGAGCATCTTAGTGGGCACATGGTAGTCAACCAGGGCCAAATCACCACACTTACAGATGAAACAAACTTAAGATGAATAGTTGATACACCAGATAGGTGTGATGCTATTCAGAGGGACCTCAACAAAACAGAGAAATGTGTAGACAGGAATATCACAAAATTCATTACAGGACAAGTAGAAGATTTGCATCTTGGCAGAAATAATCCCATGCACTAATTCATGCTGGGAAGCATACCAGCTAAAAAGCAGTTTTGTATTGAAGGATGTGGAATTCCTGATGGACTGCAAGTTGACCAGGATCTAGTAACACGCCCTTGCTGCCACAAATATCAATAGCCTCCTGGGCTGCCTTAAGAGGAATGTTGCCAGCAGGGAGATGATCCTTTCTCTCTTCTCTTTCCTGGGGAGATCACATCTGGAGTACTGGATCCAAATTTATCTTCCACAGTACAAGAGAGACATGGACACACAGTGGGCCATGACCATGTCCAGCACAGATCGTGGTTGGTTTACAGAAAGATGGCTAGTGGTCTGGAGCATCTTTCATATGAGGACATGCTGAGTGAGGAGGAGCTTCTCAGCTTGGAGAAGAGAAGGCTCAGTGGGATCTTATTCATGTGGTTTAATAATTGATAGGAGCAAGATGCAACGGGCCCAAATTAAAACACATGAATTTTTACCTGAACTCAAGGAAACACTTTTTTGAGTGTACGGGTGGTTGAACACTGGAACAAGTTGTGCAGTTTCCACCTGGCAGGATACTGAAAATGTGACTGGAAATACCACAAGTAACCAACTCAAGTTAACATTGGTTGAGTGGGGGTTTTGGACTAGTATCTTGGTTTCACTGCAGACAGAAGCCAAGTCCCACACAGCCACTCATTCACTCTCCCACCATTCATATTGGGGAGAGAATAGTAAGGGTAAAAGCTGGAGAACTCATGAGTTGAGATAAAGACAGTTTAATAGAGAAAGCAAAAGCCACACACACGAGCAAAGAAAAACGAAGAATTAATTCACTGCTTCCCATGGACAGGCAGGTGTTCAACCATCTCCAGGAGAGCAGGGCCCATCACATGTAACGGTGACTTGGAAAGACAAATGCCATCACCCCAAACATTCCCCACGTTCTTTCTTCTTCCCAGTTTTATGTACTGAGCATGATATCATATGGTATGGAATATCCTTTTGATCAGTTTGGGTCACCTGTCTTGGCTGCGTCTCCTCCCAGCCTACCATGCACCTCCAACTTCCTTGTCAGCGTGGTGGTACAAAAATCAGAAAAGGCCCTGGCTCTGCATAAGCCCTGTTCAGCAATAACAAAAACATCTCTATATTATCAACCCTGTGGTCAGCACAAACCCAAAATATCAACTCATACTAGCCACTATGAAGAAGATTAATTCTACTCCAGCCAAAATCAGCCCAACTAGGCAATCTCAAGAGTTACTTTCCATTCTCAGCTGTTCTGTGATTCCGTGATTTTTTTGCTCTGGGCATGTAAATTTATGGTGTTTTCAGATATGCTCTGAGATTTCCTGTAAAGTGAAAGAGAAATCGACAATCCTTCATTGACTTTCAGAGTGCATTCTTGACTTCTCTCTCTCTCTCTCTTTATTGACTGTTTAGGGAACTTAGGCAACATCAGAGAACAAGTAGTCCACTTACATGATGAAAGGCTAGAAACTAAACACCCTACAGAGGGAGAAGATCTCTTTCCTACGCTACAATGCAATGTTATTCTAAAGAGTCTTTGGAGTAGAGGCTAAAGTTCCATGACATCTTCCTCTTTTGACATCTTTATAGGTGGATCTTCAGAAAACCAGACTGAAAAAGAAAGGGTCAGGAGGTACTCTTGGCTGGGCTA
Source organism: Neopelma chrysocephalum (assembly GCF_003984885.1). Lineage (NCBI taxonomy): Eukaryota > Metazoa > Chordata > Aves > Passeriformes > Pipridae > Neopelma > Neopelma chrysocephalum. The sequence goes on along the minus strand of NW_020897694.1, from coordinate 310,110 downwards.
CACCACCACCTAGTATCTACTATGAACTTTTGGGTTATAGGGATAATGTCTTGAGACTGAGGCATTGTAGGGTAAAATATTACACAGAAGATTCATTTGTGGGACAGAGTTCTTTCTCATGAATGGTGCTGTGTATGTTCTCTCTGTCTGTCTGTAGAGAAGCAAGTCCCCTGCTGCAAGGAGAGATAAGATTCTCACAGATATGCCTAGAGGCCCCTGCTGGGAGTCAGGCAGGCCATAAAACACAGGGGAGAATGCAGCCTTGAAAAGTTATGTGCATGCAAAAGCTGTTGTTATAAAAGCACAAAAATGGATTTCCTGCTTTGCTTTTTCCACCTGCTGCATGATCATTCAGTGATGTATTGCAATGTATTAGGGTCTCTGACGTCAAAAACAAACCTTTCCTTAAAACCTTAGCTGTAGCCTGGTGCCTGGGGTTACCTGTGTGCATATCAGTTCTCACAGACGAACATAGATCAGATGAGTTACACTTTTTGAGTGACAATTTTGATATCTTATCTGAAACCACCACTGCTGAGATCCCTATGCTTTACTATCACTCCACTCAAAAACACAGGCTTACCCAAAATATTAACGCTCTCCAAAAGTGTGCATCTTATAAATTTTAAGAATTGAATTCAGGGTAGGTGATGCAGATACTACAGACTAAAGGAGGTTCATTAGCAGTTTAGAGGGTCAACATTTAATCTAAAATTGAGATGTGGTTTTACCTAACTGTTTAAACAAAACAGTATCTCTATGACTGGGAGTATTTTAGGAACATCGAACAAGTGATCTAATTACTTTTTTATGAGAAGTAGTTTATAATATTAAAATCCACACCTACATGCAAAAGCTTCTGTGAAGCATGTTTATAAACACTTTTCAAAGATTACTGTTTAAACAAATCTCATGGGATGTTTTTGATATCGAAGATGTGGTCAATGATGTAACTCACAATGCACATATGCCTAATTTGGGCAGATTCTCTTAATACACCCAGCATACCAGTCATATTTTTATGTCCCCCAGGTTAGTATGTATTCAAAATACATTAGAACACATCAAAACTAGACATCTCTATGCTATGCCTCTACAGCTAAAATGCAGAAAACAGTGGGCTTTTTCAAAGATGTAACATCTACATCCTTCTCTACTATACCTAGGTTCTTGGTCCACAGACATGAATTTAGAAAAGAAAACTGACAAAATAAAAAGATACTTCATACTTACAGTTAAACCCCACCTCTTCTCCCTTGTCGTTGTGAGAGCCCTCTTCACACTTTGCTTCATTCTGTCTCAAAAACATATATTTTTGGTATTGACCTGGTTACAGTGTAAAGAAATGTATCTGTGATGTAAAATCTGCCTGCTGGAAATCAGACTGTTTTAACAATTTTGCAAGATGACTGACAATAATCTTTGAACATGAAAAGTAAAATATGTATCTCAAATCAGACTTACAAAAGGACACTTTTTTAAAAAAAAATTATATTCTAAAGTTGCTTCCTATAATTTAACAAATATTTTACAAAAGCTATGTTTTTATTTTCATTTATTTATTTTTTGGCATTATTTTAAGGCATTATTTCACAGTAATAATTTCTATTATCCCTGAAATAAATATTTGATATCAATATTGATATTAATGTGAGTAGCTAGAAGTTAGAGACGTAAAACATATATTGCGTTTGTTGGAGTGGAATGTGTACAGCAAGCATAAATCTTACTATGATTAGTTTATATGATAAAAAGTGTAACTCCAAACTGAAATAGAGGCTTTAGAATTGGGATTTTAGTAGCCAACTTTGTTATATCTATTCTCTAAAAGAATTCAAAGGCCAGTCCCTAATGGCTCAATTCATTTACACCTAACCCCTTTCTCTTCTAGGGTTACTTGAAATGCCATAGGGTATCTGAAACTTCTATGAGACTGAATCAAAACCCAGGCTACATTTTTACCGTGAAGCAAAGGCTATACAATTGGGATTTAATAAGCCTGATATATAGTTCATTGACATTGTCTGGACACCAGGTGCCCACCAAGCTGCTCTATCTCTCTTCCCAGCCAGACAGGGGAGAGAGAATAAGATGGAAAATTACTCATAGGTTGAGATAAAGTAGTTTACTAAATCAGAAGTGAAAATTTGCGTATGTGCAAGTGAAGAGGAAAATAACACTTTCCGGGAAGCAGGGCTTCAGCACACGTAGTGGTTGCTAAGAAAGCAAATGTTGTAAATAATGAATGCCCCCTTCCTTCTCCTTCCCTTAGCTTTTATATCTGAGCTGACGTCATATGGTATGGAGTAACCCTTTGGCTAGTTTGGATCAGCTATCCTGGTTGTGTCCCTTCCCAGAGTGTTGTCCTTGACTGGGGAGGAGGGTTGAGAGACAATGCTGATGCTGTGCCAGCGCTGCTCAGCAGTAGCTAAAACACTAGTTTGTACTTTCTAACTACCAATGCAAAGCACAGCACTGAGGGCTGCCATGGGGAAATGAACTTGATCTCAGCCAGATCCAATACACCTGCATAAAATTAAGTCTTCAATGTCTGTGTGGGATACCCTACATTTCCTCTATTACTGCTCCATATGGTCCTGAGCATAATTTCTAGCTTCATATGGATTTCTCAGATACCCTATAGCATTCCAGATGCACCAGTGGTGGTGTTTAACCCCATTTGGCAACTAAGCCCCACACAGGCACTAACTGCCTCCTCCTCAGTGGGATGCGGGAGAGAAGTAAAAAGGTAAAAGTTGAGATGAAGACAGTTTAATGGGTTAAGCAAAAGTTGTGTGGACAAGCAAAGAGAAATAAGGAATGGATTCATTACTTCCCATCAGTATGCAGATATTCAGCCATCTCAAGGAAAGCAGAAATTTCATGTAACCTAACCAAAACCAGCACAACTGGTCATGTTTAGGCAATCACATCAAGTTTTGAAAGAAGGGGTTTCACAGGAGATGAAGCAGCAAGGAAAAAATTATAGTGTCTGTATGTACTGATCCTTGAAGAAACTCCCTGGCCTTGATTTAGTTATCTAAGTGTGGATTTCTACTCTATTTTAAGATGTCTTCGGGTACCTAAGATCAAAACTGGAAGACATGACACAGCTGGGGTACTTATATCCTTCTGAACTGATAAATAGAGAGGGAGACGAAATATCCTAAGTTCTGAAACAGTACCTAGATCCACCTGTTTGAGCCACTGAATTCAGCCTTCTAGACATGAGACTTTCAAAGACCAGATACCAATGCATTGCATGAATTTATGGTAACTGGCAAGTGTCTGGGCTAACATTTGAAACAAAAACAAGAATGAGAACCTACAAAGTTTTCTTAGACCAGATGAGAATTATGTTTTTTAATATTTGCATATAAAAAGTGCATGTTGCTAAAAGATTTTAATTTTATATCTTGTATAATTAAGGCACCTGCAGATTTGGTCAATTTTAAGGTGCTATACTTTAGGTATGGGACATATTTACCATGTTAACTACAGAAACCTTTCAATGTATATGATCTACTTTTATTTAAATCTTAAACTATTTTGACATATTGATGTGTCTCTTTTTTAATGTCAAATTAAAAAAAAAAAGGCATACAACGCAAGTAGGCCTGTGCTTGTGTTTTACAGACTTAGTCACTGAAGTCAGCAATGCATGTAATTAACTTATTTCTTCATTTGGCTAATGTCATCTTTCAATTAGAAGTCTTTCTTTGGTTATCATAAACAATAAAAAGTTTTGAGGTTTGTGGGGTTTTTTCCCTTTTCTGAGATGATTTCACAAATAATTACTAAAATTATATTTGTATGTTTCTGTAGACATAATTTTTTAATTAAGCAAATCTAGAATGTCAATCATTGGGACCTGGAACTTGGCATTTTGTAAGAAGTTCCCTAGCATCAGCGCTTTGCTGACTGTAACAACAACTATTTTCTAATTTTAGTAGTTAATTTAGCAATGTTAACATAATTTTATTTTTCTTTTTAATATAATAATGAAATTACTTTGTACTGGATAGGTAGCAGAAGAGAAGACCAATCATTTATAGATAAAGCTATGTATTCGACTATGACACTGCTGGAAGGAGTATGCTGATAAATCATTAGAGAAAAATCTGGATTATTCATTCATTCTGTGAACCAGCAAAACCATTTCTCTTTTTAAAAAATTATTTTAAGGATTTTTTTTTTCAGTATAAATTAAGTTTTTCATAATCTCAATTCAGACCATATGTGAAGATACACGCTGAAGGAGTCCATCTGTCCCTGCTATGTCCAATTCATCACTGAATCTTGCTGTGAACATATCAATCAGTGTGGGACATACAGATATTAATTACATCAAACTGAATATGTTAGTCACTTGCAAGAATGTGAAATCTGAGTGTGCGTTTTCACATGGTGACAACATGTTAATAAAAAAGTCTATATACAGTGGACGAGTCAAGAAACAGTAGCCTTCTCTTCCCCAGTCTAAACAGGCCCCAGTTCTTTGGCCTTTCCTCATAAGTAAGGTGCTCCAGTCCCCTAATTATCTTCCTAACTCTGCTGGACTCACTCCAGGAGCTCCATGTCTCTCTTGTACTGAGGAGTCCAGAACTGAACACAGCACTCCTGAAGTGGCCTCACTATTGCTAAACAGAGAGGCAGGATCACCTCTTTTGATGTGCTGGAAATGCTGTTCCTAATGCACTGCAGGACACCATTGCCCTTTTTGGCCACAAGGGCCCAAGAACATGGACATGTTCTGGTTTATGGACCACTTGTTGCCGACCAGGACTTCTAGATCCTTCTCCACAGAGCTTCTTTCCATCAAGTCTGTCCCCAGCCTGTATTGGTGCATTGGGTTATTTTTCCCTGGGCGCAGGGCCCTGAACTTCCCTTGGTTCAATTTCAAAAGCTTCCATTCTGCCCATCTCTTCAACCTGTAGAGGTATTTTTAAATGACTGCACAGCACTCTGAGGTATCATCATAACTTTTTGTTATCAAAGGGAAGGCCTTGTGGAAATTTGAAGTTCAGGATATTTTGAGGTATACACGAGAAGTACAAACAATGAATAAGACAATAAAGCACTTCAGAAAGTCTCCACTGAAGCTGCCACCATCACTACTCACGGCTGAAAGGGTTGAGCTTAACTAAGAGTACAGCAGGTTTGTTGAAGTTTCGAAAAACTAAGTTTGCAGGTAAATAATATAAGAAGGACTTGTCCAGTTAAGAAAAAGGTGAAATTTATAATGAGGGAATTGAGGAAGATCAGTGAGTGTGATGCAGGAGATTTTTTGAGGGGAAAAGGGGACAGTGAAGGAATAGAGGTAGAGAAGGACTAGAACTGCTACTGAAATGGAGAGTGAGATCTGCAAAGTCTGAAAACTGTTTTCTTAAAGTAAGAGAAAACATTAAGGCAAAGCTTTTCGAGATGGGAATAATCTGGGAAAAGGAATAATAATGGGAAAGGCCTCTTTTGATTGGAGACCTCTAACTTGATACAACCATCTAAAAGAGCTGTCAGAAATCATATAATTGTTACAATATAAAATCAAAGCAAACCAAAACAACAACAAAAAAATCCCTGTTAGTAAGTTAAAGGGAAAATTGTAATAGGAAGAGAAATAAGATTGATCATTGGTAATAAAAAATTATGAGAACAAAAGTCAAGATTACTGATATTGCTAAAGAAATGCTTACTTTACAAAATTTGATGAAAGATCAATATTTGAATTGCTTGTACGGTAATACAAAAGTTACAAGATTATGAACTGTTTATATAGTAATACAAAAAGCACAGAGGCACAGAGGTTTAATGAAACACAGATACTGATGTGAATACAATCAGAAAAGAGTGTAGATGTAGAGACAATATGTAGAAAAACAGAAGAATGTGTAAAGAGAATAAAGTAATAGCATGGAGAATTGTAAATTTGTTAGAACCACAATCAACCTTCATACCAAAAGAAGGTCTAATAGCTCCCAGTGGAGCACTGCTTAAAAGCACTAGGAAAACCATTACAGAAATCTAGATATAGACAAATTTCTTTACCAGCATTTACAAAGGGTGATGCTATTTTTTCACTTGGCTGGGTGAACAAAGACCCCATTGTAAGTAAAATGGTGATAGATTCCTTCATTCCATGTGGTCATAAGCTACTTTCAAAAGTGTTTATTAATTTTGTTTTTATTGAAGTTTAATAATTTTAACTTACTGGAAAAGAGGTTAAAATGAAATAAATTGCTAATTCTTAGAAGAACAATGTTGAGAGAGCAAAAGAGTGAGCAAATAATTATCGCCAACATTCCATTTTACAATGGATTATTAAGCACAAATACAAAAGGGAACTTCTTAAAAAATAAATAATTGGTAGATAGTAGGAATTTTACTTTGTATCAAACATCTGGAAGCTAGCATTTTATGTTTTTCTTTTTAGATATTTGTATAGACAATATAAAAACCTTAAGATTTGGGGTGTTTTGGATGGGGTTGTTTGTAATAATGACAATATGTTTCCTGGTAGTAACCAGGAATAAGTAGTTTTTGCCAGATTCCTCTTTTTTGCTCCCCACTGCTGTTACTTAAAAGTGTTCAATTTAAATAAATGCTTGAGTTTCATGTCCTTCTCTTGCAGGATGAACATGGCTAATTTTCATTAGTTTTACTCACTTTAAAATATTAAAAAAACCCCAAACAAATAAACACTATTATTTTCTGGAATAAAGAAAAAATTTACACATTCTGTGAGGAAAAAAAGAAAAAAGAAAAGGTTGTGCTTTCTAGTAAAGCAGTTTCACAAAGACCTTTAACCAGTGCAGATAGCAACATTTTAGTGTATTATTGAATTTCAAATACAATCATGGAATCATAGGATGGAAGAGTTTGAAGGAAGCTTAAAGATCATCTATCTCCAACCCCCTGGAATGGGCAGGGATACCTTCTATTAGAAGAGATTGCTCAAATCTCCATCTAGTGTGGCCTTGAACACTTCCAGAGATGGGACATCCACAGCTTCTTGGGGCATTGTGTTCCAGTGTCTCACCACCTTCACAGTAAAGAATTTCATCCTCGTATCTAATACAAACCTACCCTCCTCAGTTTAAGGCTGTTTCCCTCTCACTACATGCCCTTGTGAAATGTCCCTCTCCAGTTTTCTTGTAAGCCTCCTTTAGGTACTGGAAGGTTGCTAAAGGTCTCAGCAGAACAGGCAAAGAAAATCAAATGGAAAGCTCACAGGTCAAGGTAAGGACAGGGAGATTCTTATGAATTACTGTCACAGACAAAACAAACTATGTTTGGGGGAGATCCGTTTAATTTATTGTCATTGAGTATCAGATTAGGGTAGGGAGAAATTAAAAAAATCTAAAACCACCTTCCTCCCTATCCTTCTTTCCAGTCTCAACTTCACTCCCAATTCTTCTACTTTCTTCCCTGCAAGTGGCACAGGGGAATGGGGGTTGCAGTCAGTTCAAAACATTGCTGCTCCTTCCTCCTCGTGCTACTCCCCTGTTCCAGTGTGGGTTCGCCCCTATGGAATACAACCCTTCAAGAACTGTTCCAGCATGCGTTCTTCCCATGGGATGCAGTCCTTCAGGAACAGACTGCTTCAACCTGCGTCCCACAGGAGCCACAGGTCCCACCAGAAAGCCTGCTCACACGTGGGCTCCTCTACATGGGCTTCAGTTTGTGTCAGGAGCCTGTTCCTTTGTGGACTCTCCACAGACTGCAGATTCCTCAAGAGCACGACCACTGGTTCCCATAAAGGGCTCTCCATGGGATGCAGGTTGAATGTCTTTGTCACTGTGGTTTTCTCCATTGACTGCAATGGAATATCTCCTCCAGCTCCTGGAGTACCTTCTCCCCTTTCTTTCTCCACTGACCTTGGTGTCATATTTTCTGTTTCATATTTTTCTTACTTCATCTCTCTCACAGTTGCTGCACAGCATTTTCTTCCCTTTCTTAAATATGTTATAACTGACAGGCTGTGCTTTGGCCAGCATCAGGTCTGCTTTGGAGTTGACTAATACTGGCTCTGTCCAAGGGGGCATCGAAGCCACTCCTGCACCCCTAAACACTGACTGTAAACAGTGTTATAGACAGTTTGTGAAAATGCTGAGAGTGAAAATCCACTGGAAGACAATTTGGTTCTTATCATAGAATCAGCTAGGTTGGAAGGGACCTCTGAGATCATCAAGTCCAACCCTTGATCCACTACCGCCATGGTTACTAGACCATGGTACTAAGTGACACATTCAGTCTCATCTTAAAAACCTTGAGGGATGGAGAATCCACCACTTCCCTGGGCAGCCCCTTTCCAATGTCTCATTACCCTTTCTGTAAAGAATTTCTTCCTAATACCCAACCTAAACCTCCCTTGGCACAGCTTAAGACCATGCCCTCTTGTCTTACTGATAGTTGCCTGGGAGAAGAGACCAACCCCCACCTGGCTACAACCTCCTTTCAGGTAGTTGTAGAGAGTGATGAGGTCTCCCTTGAGCCTCCTCTTCTCCAGGCTGAACAACCCCAGCTCCCTCAGCCTCTCCTCATAGGACTTGTGCTCCAGTCCCTTCACCAGCCTTGTTGCTCTTCTCTGGACCTGCTCCAGCACCTCAATATCCTTCCTGAACTGAGGGGCCCAAAACTGGACACGGTACTCAAGGTGTGGCCTCAGTAGCACCGAGTACAGCAGAAGAATCACTTCCCTGGACTTGTTGACCACACTGTTCCTGATCCAGGCCAGGATGCCATTGGCCTTCTTGACCACCCGGGCACACTGCTGCCTCATGTTCAGCTTCCTGTCAATCCAAACTCCCAGGTCCCTCTCTGCCTGGTTGCTCTCCAGCCACTCTGTCCCCAGCCTGCAGTGCTGCATGGGGTTGTTGTGGCCAAAGTGCAGGATCTGGCACTTGGCCGTGTTGAACTTCATCCCGTTGGAATCAGCCCAACTCTTCAGCCTGTCCAGGTCCCTCTGTAGAGCCCTCCTGCCTTCCAGCTGATTGACACTCCCCCCCCAACTTAGTGTCATCTGCAGATTTGCTGATGGTGGACTCAATTCCCTCATCTAAATCATCAATAAAGGTATTAAATAGAACTGGGCCCAACACTGATCCCTGGGGGACACCACTAGTGACCAGCTGCCAACTGGATGCAGCACCGTTCACCACCACTCTCTGGGTCCGGCCCTCCAGCCAGTTCCTAACCCAGCACAGAGTGCCCCTGTCCAAGCCGTGTGCTGCCAGCTTTTCCAGGAGTATGCTGTGGGAGAGGATGTCAAAGGCTTTGCTGAAGTCCGGGTAGACTACATCCACAGCCTTCCCCTGATCCATCAGGTGGGTCACCTGGTTATCGAAGGAGATCAGGTTGGTCAGACAGGACCTGCCCTTCCTAAACCCGTGGTGGCTGGGCCTGATCCCTTGTCTATCCTGTAGGTACTGTGTGATTGCACTTAGGATGATCTACTCCATAACCTTGTCAGGCACTGAGGTCAGGTTGACGGGCCTGTAGTTTCCCACGTGCTCCTTCTGGTCCTTTTTGTGGACTGGTGTGACATTTGCCAACTTCCAATCATCTGGGACCTCCCCAGTGAGCCAGGACTGGTGGTAGATGATGGAAAGAGGCTTGGCGAGCTCTTCCGCCAGCTCCCTCATCACCCTTGGGTGGATCCCATCTGGTCCCATAGATTTGTGGGGATCCAAGTGGCTCAGCAGGTCCCTGTTTCCTCCTGGATAACAGAGGGGCTATTCGGATTCTTATCTCTTTCTACAAGTTCTAGAAACCAGCTGTCCTCAGGACAACCTGTCTTACTGTTAAAAATTGAGGTAAAGAAGGTGTTAAATACCTCAGTCTTTTTCTCATTTTTGATAACTATATTCCCACCTATGTCCAATAAAGAATGGAGTTTTTCCTTGCCCCTCCTTTTGCTACTGATGTATCTGTAGAAGGACTTTTTTTATCCTTCACAGAAGCGATGAGATTAACTCCAAGTTGTGCTTTCATCTCTCTAACTTTCTTTCTACATGACCTAACTATACTCCTAAACTCTTCCTGAGTAGCCAGCCTTTTTTCCATAATCGGTAGGCTATCTTCTTTAGCCTAATTTCCTTCAAAATCTCCCTGTTCAGCCAGACCAGTTGTCTTCCCTGCTGGCTTGCCTTTCGGCACACTGGGACAGCCTGTTCCTGCGCTTTCAAGACTTCCTTTTTGAAGCATGTCCATCCCTCCTAGACCCCTTTGTTTTCAAGGGTTGTTTCCCAGGGTACACCCTGAACTAGTCTTCTGAATAGGCCAAAATCTGCCCTCCGGAAGTCCAGAGTAGAGGTTTTATTGATGGCCCTCTTTGCATCCCTGAGTATTGAAAACTCCATTATTCCATGGTCCCTGTGCCCCAGACGGCGTCCGACCACCACATCTCCCACCAGCCCCTCTCTGTTTGAGAACAGAAGGTCTAGCGGGGCCCCATCCCTGGTAGGCTCATTTACCAGCTGGAGCAGGAAATTATCCTCTATACGCTCTAGGAGTCTCCTAGACTGCCTCTTTTCTACTGTGTGGAGTTCCCAGCAGACATCCGGCAGGTTGAAGTTGCTCACGAGGAGTGGTGGTCCCTTGAAGACACTCATCACAACACAGGTGGAGAAGCATGTGTTTTCTCTTGTGTTGGTGGGAGCCCACAAATTTTTCTATTCAAAAAAGCCTTCCCCTTGATTCTTTATTAAGAAATTTTAGGGAAAATAGAAACAATTAAAAACTCTCTATATGAGGAAGAAATGGAAAAATTAAAAACCACATAGTCTTTGAATAAGGAATACAGTTACCTGTTTGATGGCAGTCAGCAGTCTCAACTTAATAGTTAGATAAATAATAGTTAGATAAATAGGTAAAATCTTATCCTCTGTCTGCAGACTCTTTCATCTACTTGTAGCAGTGCTTTAACTGAAAAGCTGTCCTAAAAGGATAGTATTTCCCCCTGTCAGAGAGAAAAAAAAAGAAAAATTTAAATTTATATGGTCCTATGGAATGCAAAAAAAATTACAACTTGAGTAGTGTTGTCTTTGGCTTATCCAGCACTCATAGCAATAAATAGAGATATCTTGAAGTAAACTTTTCTGTTAGTTACCTCCCCAATGAAGATGACTCTGTGATCTGTCCACCTTCAGTTTCATGTAAAAGCTGCATTGTTCTCATTAGAAAATTTACTGAATCTTATTGTAATTAAGTCATGGAGTTAGCTTTCCTCTGATCAGTCTGTATGATGCTGGGCATTGCATTTGTGTTGATAACATCTGGACACAATATCAAGACTTTCCTTTTCTCTCTCTCTTTCCCAAAAGGGAGTAGGCTGGAGGTGGGTAAGGCTTGAAAGAGTCATAGCCAAATCAGCTGACCAAAAGGATATTCCACACCACATGATGCCATGCTCATCAATAAAAGCTCAAGGTAAGGAAGAGGAAAGGGGGTACATTTGTGGTTATGACTTTTGTCTCTTCAAGTAGGCATTAAGCATGCTGAGGCAGTGCTTCTCAGGAACTTGCTGAACATGTGTCTGCCAATGGGATCTGCCTAGTTTTGCTTTACCTGTGTGCACAGCTTTTGCTTTTCTTATTAAACCATCGTCTCAGTCCATAAGTCTTTCTGCCTTCTTTCTGTATTTCTCCACATTCTCCAACAGAGGGAGTGAGTAAAAGACAGGATGCGTGTTTAGCTGCTGTATGGGGTCAACTTGCCACAGAAATTCACTTGCAGCCTAGCAAGTTACCCTGCATATGACAGGAGATCCGTTAGCCTTACTTAAGAAGAAATATCTAATTTTTTTTTTGTTTGCTTGTCCAAAAAAAATAAATTTACAGATTTTTAAAGAGCAAGAAGATCTGTACTAATTTAAATGGTCTATTGTAAATTAATGTACAGAAGGAGACGTATCTTACTCTGCTTGTTTTTTCCCTATACAATTTAAAATTCATAGATAATGTTTTTTCCTTATCCAAGCAAATCAAATTTCAAGGAAAGAAGTAGCTGTACTGTACTATTCCAAGTGAAACCTTTCAGTTTAGGGTCACATTACTCAGTCTTTAACCAAATAGCATATTTATTTCATAATTACAACGTGGTCTTATTGCCATGCTAATTGGGGTAGTGGGACTGACACTTATAATTTTTTATAATAATTTTACTGTTTTGATCATCTGTACCAGATGGACAAACAATTATATGTAAAATAAGATTTTATTGGCTTTTAGCCAATATATGTGTTCTACTTGTTCAAATGAATATACTTAGAATATACAATTCCTTCAGTTCTAGACTGATGAACATGAAGGACAAATCATGTCCTGCGCATTTTATCAGTGCAGACTCAGATTTTAAATGTTTTAGGTTTGCAGAAATCCTCATATAATTGTGATTAACTTCAGTGTTTTATCACCATAGAGGAAAGAATAAAATATGTTTTATCATGTAAGACTAGAAAGGTTTAAAATATATAAAAGATAAAATATAGAACTGAATTAAAAAGGAAAAAGATGTTATGAAATACTGTAGTTCATAAAAATGTCCAACAAATGCATGACAAAAACCCTTTGGAATAACAAGCTAATTGAAATAGCCAAATCTGCAGAAAACAACCTTAATGGCAATGGAAAATCACAAAAGGAGAAAGTGAACATAAATTGTAAGAAATATGTGGTTTTATTTGAAAGAGTTGTCCAAGCTTGATAAGATGACATCTAACATAAGTACAAAACTCATGAAAACAGACAGGAAAATGATTATTCCTTCACAGTAATCAAAGTTAAGTGCATCTTATGGTGGTGTGTGTTTATTTTAATAATCGCTGTTGTCACTCTGTTCTGCTTTCTCCCTATCTCCACTACTATAAAAGAGAAGAAAAATTTAGGACTGTTATTTATAAAAAATTCTTTTGTTTGTATAATTTTTTGCTACTTTCAATGCATCCATATTAGGAACTTTTTTATATATAATATTTTATCTTCTACAGCTATCTTCTGATTTTATGGGTTAAAAGGTAGGGAAAAGGATAGAAAGAGACACTGGCAAAGCAAAAAGGATCGAGTATGTAAACTCTGAACCAAATATATAATGCATTCATTTTTATGAACATTATCCAGCACAAAGAGTGAGACCCAAGGAGAGAAACACTAAAATTGTTCTATGCCTTTCTTTTGCTTTCAGACATGCTGGAGCCTGGTTAATTCACCACCTTGGTGATGTACCATTAGACAATGAGGAGTTGATGAACATGCAACATGAATACCTAATCACTAAACCTAAATAAAATCCTGATGAATCATTCAAAATTTGTATTAAAATCAAACTCTAAAAAACCATTTTGCATTCTCCAGAGCTTGTATACTTCCCCTCCTGCCAAGAGATGTTATCTGTTTCTACAAAGCTTGTTTTATTAAGTTCACAACCACAAAAGCACCGCCATAGAGAAATTTAAAATCTTCCACATTAGAAGCATAGAAAAAATTATTTTGGGAGGGATATCCAGAGAACATGTATTCCAAATCCTGCTCAAAATAGATCACATTGGATGAGGTTGTCCAAGGTTGTGTCCAGTCATCCCTTATTTTCTCTTACGGCAAGGTAATCCACCTAGCTGATCGAGGGAAGACAGTTGATGTAATCTTTTTGGATTTCAGTAAAGTTTTCGATACTGTTTCTCACAGGATCCTTCTGGACAAAATGTCCAACACACAGCTGGACAAACACATCATGTGGTGGGTGAGCAATTGGCTCACAGGTTGAGCACAGAAGGTAACAGTGAATGGCGTCACATCAGCCTGGTCACCTGTCACTAGTGGGGTTCCAGAGGGCTCCATCTTGTGCCCTGTGCTCTTCAACATCTACATAAATTACTTGGATGCAGGACTGGAGGGGATACTAAGCAAGTTTGCAGGTGACACAAAACTGGGAGAGGCTGTCAACTCCTTCAGTGGCAGGGAGGCCCTGTAGAGATACCTCAACAAGTTAGGGGACTAGGCAATTACCAACCATATGAAGTTCAACAAGGGAAAGTGTTGGATTCTGCACCTGGGATGGGGCAACCCTGGATGTACATACAAACTGGGGAATGAGATACTGGAAAGGAGGGCCATGGGAAGGAAGTGGCCAAAGGAGGGTAATGAAGATAATAAAGGACCTTGAGGGGAAGCCATATGAGGAGAGGCTGAGGTCTCTTGGTCTGTTCAGCCTGGAGAAGAGGAGACTGAGAGGAGACTTCATTGCAGCCTACAACTTCCTCATGAGGGGAAGAAGAGGGGTAGGCACTGATCTCTTTTCTGTGGTGGCCAGTGACAGGACCCAAGGGAATGGCCTGAAGTTGTGTCAGGACAGGTTTAGGTTGCATATTAGAAAACAGTTCTTTACCCAGAGGGTGATTGGGTGCTGAAAAAGGATCCCGGTGGAAGCGGTCACAGCACCAATCCTGACATAGTTCAAGAAGCCCTTGGACGATAGTCTCGGGAACATGTGCCTCTTGGGGATGGTCTTGCGCAGAGTCAGGAGCTGGACTTGATGATCTTTGTGGGCCCCTTCCAACTTGATATATTCTGTGATTACTTCCAAGGACAGACATAGAACAACCTCCCTGGATAACTTGTTTCAGTCTTTATTGATCTTCATGGTAATTTGTATTTCCTTATATTTAATTAGAATTTATTATTGTTTTATGCATCTTGACCTATTGTCATCCTGTCATCACTGCACATATAGCACTTCGTATTTAAAATTTATATCATTTTTATTGTAAAGTAGCGGTGAGTACACAGCAACATGGAATCAATGTCATATGGTTATCACAACTCTGGTTCTAGATGTCACAGATCTCTGCTTTGGCTACATTTGCTGTGACCAAAGTGTGCATCACTGAAAAGCCATTCTATAATTGTCTAAGCTATTAAGTCTCTGAAAGTCTCTGATAGTGTGCACTTGTCTGCTACATTTGGTTATGTCACTGTTAACATGTCATGTAATATTTAGGAAAATCAGCTTTGCACAGTTATTGTCACTGACATTTTAGATCTTTCTACCTCTCCACTGGTTCTTGTCACATTATCGTCAAACCATCAACTGCATGAATGCAGTCCATTTCTGCTCTTCTTCACTGACTCACCACAACCTGTATCCCTTTTTCCTTTATCATCTGAAGTGCTCTTTTTATTATGCTTTGCCTGGTAGGAGAATAAAAGGACCTTAGGCTTTAACAGGATTACTTTGTATTATTTTTATGTCAGTACTGTCTCATGCCTCCCTTGATGGCTGGACATCATCTCCATATGTTCAACTATTGTTTGTAGATTTTCTTACTCTTTTTATACCAGTACAAAACACTTTTTTTTTTATTTTTTCTTCAGGTTAGGATATTCTTCAGGATAATTTTATGCAATGTATTAAATAAAGAGAGCACAGATTTAAGACTGGTCATCCAAACATTAAATTCATGCCAGTGAACAATTCCTCTGTCAAACCGTTTCTTTCTCTTCTGCTTTGTACACAACTATTGCGTTTTACTGCTGTGCATTTCATTGCCACTATACAAAAGTACTTCTTTTGTCATTTTGTAGCTTCCTAATTTGTTCACTAGAAGCAGTAGAATTAGTTCCTTTGAATAATATTGGGGCCATCTTACCCAGTGCTTGTTACTGTTGATCAACCATTGATACAGCACATATAGATAGAATTGGTAAATTTGAAATTAAGCATCAAAGAAAAACATACTTCTGAACTATTCAAGCCTGACATATCATTTCTGTCTCTTATTTGAAATAAAATTTTGGTAGGCTTCTGCTTTATGTATTGACAGTGAAAATATTTGCAATTTTTCAGTCATATAGTAAACTCTCAGTTTGCCAGAAATTATCAGGTAATCAGCTATTTCAGAAATGTCCCATGTTCCTGAACCCTTTATTTCATCATCTTGGAGTTATATTAGACCAAAAAAAAATTCCTGTAATTTTTCAAAGCTATAGTATAGCAAATAGCCTCATTGAGAAAGTTATAGAAAGAATGCAAAGTATCTATGGAGATCAATATGTAGAAACCATGAGGATTTACAGGCACACAGGAGGACTTCATGAACATGAATTCTTTCGCATACTAAAAAAATATTACTTTAATATTTACTGTTAAGAAAAGGAACACTTCATGGAGAGATGAAACAGAAAAATAAGATGTGTCAAGCTATATTTTTTTTTGTCAAAAGGTATGTTAGACAATGACACCTAGGTGTAAGTACTGTCAGTTCACATCAGCCTGATGCTGCATGGCTTGAAAAAGTATTGAACTGCTGAAGGCAGAGCTGTATCTGCAGACTCTATTCATGCATCTGTCAGAAGTGAGAAAAAAATACTTCTTTAAACAAAACAAACAAAACAACTCTTGGTAAAAGGAAATCAAGCAAATGATTGATCTCTAAGAAAGATCTGAAAAACTTCCTTTTTATTTTTTTTTAACTGTACAATCCAACTGTTATGACACCACAGTGCTTTTAAAGCTCTTTCAACCATTCTTCCACTGATCATTTAACTCCTGATCTCAGTTGATACGCATTTTCTTTATTGTGTTTGTGAGTACATGTAGCGTGTTTCTGTGGCTGGGTTTTGGTAGCAGGGGGCTACAGAGGTGGCTTCTGTTAGAAGCTGCAAGAAGCTTGCCCTGTCCCATGGAGCCAATGCCTGCTGGCTTCAGGATGGACTTCCTGCCACTGTCCAAGGCCGACCCAATTAGAACTAATAGTAACGCCTCTGTGATAACATATTTAAGAACAGAAGATTTTTGTGCAGAAGAAATTCCAACCAGGGAAGAGCGGAGTGAGAAAATGGGAATAACAGCGTAGACACCAAGGTCAGTGCAGAAGGAGGGGCAGGAGGTGCTCCAGGCACTAGAGCTGTGGCCCCTGAGGCCCGTGGTGAAGACCATGGTAAATCAGGCTGTCCCCCTGCAGCCCATGGAGGACCATCAGGGTGCAGAGACCCACCTGCAGCCCATGGAGGAGCCCATGCTGGAGCAGGTGGATGCATAAAAGAAGCTGTGACACTGTGGGAGGCTCAGGATGGAGCGGGGTCCTGCCAGAGACCTGCGGCCCGTGGAAAGAGAAGCCCACGCTGGAGCAGGTTTTTCCTGGGCAGGACTTGTGGTCCCTGTGGGGGACCCATGTCGATACCGCTCATTCATGAAGGACTGCATACCATGGAGGACTGACCCACGGGACAGCAGTTTGGGAAGACTGCTGCCTGAGGGACGAACTCACTCTGGAGAGGTCCATCAAGGACTGTCTCCCATTTGAAGGACCCCACAGAAGCAGGGGAAGGACTCCTCTCTCTGAGCAGCAGCAGAAACAACAACTGACCGCAATCCCCATTCCCCGTCCCCCTGTACCGCTGTGGGGGGAAGAGGGAAAACATGGAAGGAGGGGTAGGGGAAGGTGTTTTTAAGATTGTTTTATTTCTCGCTCTCCGGCTCTTATCCTGTTAGTAATAAATATGAGTACTATCCCCACTTTGAGTCTTGTTTTGTCCGTGAAGGCAATTAGTGACTGAACTCTCCCAGCTCTTATCTCTACTCATGAATTCTTAGCTGTTTTTTTTCTCTCTCCTCTGTCCAGTTGCAGAGGGGAGAGTGAGAGAATGGCTTTAGTGGATATCTGGTATTTGGCCAGGGTCAACTCACTACAGCACAGAACATACATGGAGTAGATACCTCAAAATTCTAAACTGATAGTGTAATCAGTGGATGCCTGGTCAATGTAGTTAGAAAGGTCTGGAGAGCTATTCAGCTCACTGCTAATTCATATATTGACAGCTATATTTAAAAGTGATGGGTCTCTTTGAATTCAGCATATTCTATGATCCTATGATATTCTAAATTTTATTATTTGGAGCTGTGTTTCAACCATGCTATCATCACATCACAGCTTCTCTTCCCTATCATTGACCAATTAAGCCAAAGGCAGTAATAGTATTATTTGAAGTGCAATGAAGTCATTACACCTATCCCATCATATTGCTGCATTGCTTCTCAGGGTTGCTGATGTCTGTCTATTGAAATTTATTTTCATTAATTTTTTTTTTACACACTTGGAATCTTAAACGTCCAAGAAGTATCTTAAAATTCCTCTCAATTTTGAGTTCAGTTTAGGAGGTTTTCTGTCTGAGAGAAGAAAAAAATTGTACAAAATCACACCCTGTTCATTCAATTAAGAATTTCTTTCTGCATTTACAGGATAATTAGTGACAAATCTACTGTGCAGGTATAATCTAAAAAGAAGAGAGATGTGATTACACAAAAAAAAAATTCAGTATCATATTTTGGTAACCTAACAGTGCCCAATGAATTTTTGGGCCTTATGTTCCTTATACTTGCCTACCTCTAATCCACTGACATTTACCTTTTATCAATTATATAACTCTGACTTTTTATCATTGTAAGTTGGGACTGTAATTTGCTGCCTTTTTAAACTGGTTTTTTTCCTAAGATGCCTTTCTGTAACTCAGAAAGACTTTTTCTTACTCCAAAGTTATTTTATTCTCTTACATCTCCTTTTTAGTCCTCATATATTTACTCTCTGAATAATAATTTCAGATTCTTTCAATTTATATCTTCACAGATAACTTCCTCTGAAACCCAAATAGTTTATTTTATATTTATTAGGATTCTTATCATAATTGTCCAAATGGATTAATAAGTGAGTTGGGTTAGGTTAGATAAATGAGTTAGATTGTTTAAATGGATATTGATGTGAAATGAAAACTAGTTGGAAAGTTGGGCACAAGTTCCAGCTGGAGCCAAATCACCAGTGGTAAACACTAGGGGTCAAAATAGGTCCTTCATTAATGAAAATTGGCCAGTAAATCATCCTCAGCAAGTTCACAGATGATACAAACCTGGGAGAAGTAGTTGATACAACAGAGGGGTATGCTGCCACTCAGACAGGCCTCAATGAGATAGTAAATTGTGTAGATAGGAACCTCATGAAGGGATACACCAAGTTCTGCACCAAGGTCACACTGGCGCCCGACTGGCTGGAAATTAGCAGCACAGAGAGTGTCACTGAAAACCAGGAAATAAACTCTCCAAGCAGTTTGTTAGGTTAGAAAGCTGACATTATTTTATTGCAGCACTGGGTACATAGGGGATAGCTCCACACACATAATATGTACCTAACAAACCAAGTTATAGTAATGAAAAAAATATATGTCTACTACATATTCATTACATATTCATTAAATTTCCTGAATACATGCATATATGCTAACTATTTCCATAGATTTATTTGGATATATGTAGGGTCTTTTGAGGATTGCTGGTGATCATTTAGGGAACATCCCGTTCCCCAAATTTTACTTTTATAGCACCATATCTTCTAATGAATGTTTTATCCTTGAGAATATCTCCAATATATGGCCAGGTCACGATATACTTCTCTAATCATCCTTTGTCTGGCACACAATTTTTGTTCTCAAAACTAAGGTATTTGCTAGTACATATTAATCACTGGTATAGGTAAATAGGGAACCACTAACTGTCACAAGACTATTAGTCACATATGTAGGAAGTTAACGGAAAACTAAGCATAAATCTCTAGCATACGTACCTAACCACTAAATGATACAAAATTAAGCATTAATCCCACATATAGGAGTCAAACACTATTGTTCTAAAGATGAAAGAATTTCCCAACATCTTCCCCCACTGCTGCATAGACCCTTAAAAAAAAAATAATAAGTTGTTTGGTAACAAGGGGACCTGAGGGTCCTGGTGGATAGCAAGCTGACCAGGATCCAGCAACATGCCCTCACTGACAAGAAGATCAACAGCCTCCTCAGCTGCCTTGGTCACCAGGAAGATGATCCAGTTTTAGGTTCCACAGTACAACAGAGACATGGGCATATTGGAGAGCAAGTCCAGCACATGAAGATGGTTAAGGGTCTGAAGCATCTTTAATATGAGGAGATGTTGAGTGAGGTGGAATGGCTCAGCCTGGAGAAGAGAAGGCTCAGGGGCATCTTATTGATATGCATTAATACTTGATGGGAGAGCATAAGAAGATTGACTTTTCTGTGATGTCCTGTGACAGCACAAGATGCAATGGGTTCTGAACACAAAGAAAAAATTTTTTGAGTGTGTAGGTGGTTGTACACTGGAACAGGGTGCCCAGAGAAATTGCGGAGTCTCAACCGTGGCTGATATTCAAAATCTGGTTGGACATGTTTGGGGTAACATGCTTTAGCTGACTCTGAGCAGGGGTTTTTGACTAAATAATCTCAAGAAGTACCTTCCAACTTCAGCCATCCTGTGGTTCTGTGAAATACAATCTCAAGTTTACTGAAATGGAAATAAATGTGTTAAATAAATAAGATTGTTTAGTTCTGTGAAAAAAAAAAAGACCACCAAATCTTTTCTTTGTTTTCTAAAATTTGTCAGATTTTTATCATCTCCTTTATTTCTAATGAGTTCCACACCAGTTTTCACAAGGTCTCTTTACCCTGTGCCCTGGGTACACAGATAAGAGGCGGAGTTTTAACACTGTTTATTCCACACCATCCACCTCACAGCGGTGGTGTGGTTTTCAGCCGGTAAAACTGAGTGACAGAACCCCAAAGTTTGCCATTTTGGTTTGCCAGACCCAGTGGAGGGATAATTCCCCATCAAATCCACCAGATTCAGTGCCTCTGCCACTTGCGGTTCCTCCCTCTTATTTTCCACTGAAACCACAGCTGCAGTGGAGGCCAGCCAGCAAGCGGCAACTGTTGCTGAAGCCGTGGAAAGCAGTAACTGCTGACAAAGCCACTGCAAGATGCAACTGCTGATACTGTTGCTGCTAATGCTACTGCTTCTGCTACCACTGCAGCCACTGAAGCATCACTGCAAGCTGCGGCACCCGCCAGGACCACTGCCAGGACAACCACTGCCCTGGAGGGGAGGGAGCCCCCTGAACCGGGACCACCACTGCAACTGTCAGAGTTAGTGTTTTCGGCAGCATAAGTCCATGTTTGGACTAACGAGCTTGCCAGGTACTCCATAGGGAGCCACATGTTCAGCATGGTTGAGAGGCCAGGCACCATATTGCCTTTGTATGGAAAAACCCCCATGCTTGGTGCTCTCCTTTTGAAGCATTTTTGTTCATCTGTTTTTGTTTGTTTGGTGGTGAATACTCTTTCTGTAGGTAAATCATTCTCTCTTTTGTACAATCCTTTATTATTGTTGTTGTGTTTATTGTGATTTCTTCAGTAAATTGTGACTTCAATTTATAATCTCTCTTAGTATATTTTTTCCTCTGCTATTGAAAGGGGGCAGATTAAGGGGGGGGTAATTTTCCCACTTGGTTTTTAAACTAGCACACTGTGCCACCACAAGAAAAATCTAAGCTTCCCCCTCTGACCACATTCTTAATAATAAAGAAATAAATATTCCTGTTTCATCAAGGACATTTACAATCTATGCAACATTTCTTCATTTCTATAATTTGTGCATAATGCAATCTTATTTTCTCTCCTTTCCCTTTGATTTGTGTTTCCAACCTCATAATTTCATATTAACCAGAAAATACTAAAGCTCAGAGAAGAGATGCATGATATAATAATTTTATTTTCAAAGTTATACTGAAATTAGTTACCAAATTGTTAAGGACTTTACAGTATCAGAATTTTTAACTATATACTACTTCATAGAATTCAATTTCTTTAAAATAAAATAATAAGGAAACCACTTATTCATATTCTGTCTGTATAAATCCATGCATGCTGCTGCTATCAAAAATGTTAAACCCTGGGAAAGCTATTTATTCTAAACTTCTATGGCTTTGAGTTTCAGTGTGTCATACTGCTGTTCTAAATTATTTCTGATACTATGTCTTTGGTCAGTGAACTAGTACAAAAGTTCAAATCAGTTCACTAAAACTAGGAACCACTTAGAAAGCAGACATAAATGCAATCACAGAGGTTAATGCAGGATCAAAACTTTTTTATTGTAGCTTCTCACGGTAACAGATTCCTGCAGGTTTTCTTATTATCTGCTTAGACTAAACTATGGTAAACATCCCTCTTCTCCCTTAGTGAGAGTTAACAACCTACTGCGTATGTGAATAGGTACATGGAACCTGCTTTCCATGAGGTTTGTTAGCAAGGAGTCACAGGAAGATATTTAGTTTCTCTAAGAAAAGGAATGAGTAAAATAAAGAGGAAAATAGCAGACAATTCCAGTAACACCACATACAGGCAACTTCAGGCTGTTATCATTGAATTAGATTTTTGCATGCAGAGCCATCCTGTAGCAATACGACTATATGCCGTGTGAGCATCATTCTTTGGTCATAACTAATGAACAGTACCCAAGAAAACTATTACAATGAGAGAAAAGAGAATCATCCTCCCTCAGATGGAGTGGAGAAAGGTTAATCACCAAGTCCCCCTTATGCTCTCTAGTGACAAAGGTTCAGAGGCACCTTTTAGAAAGCCTACTGTAAACAGAGTCAAAGCCTAATAGATTGTACCAAGGTATAAAAGCAGATATTCTGTTACTGTTAAATACTGGAAATGTAGAAAGAAATATTTTCAGCACTCACATCTCTCATTCCCATTTATTTGGAGATAGAAAGTAACTTTATGACAGCACAGAATAAAGTCCACTAAATTTTCCATTGAAATTCTTTATTGACATTTAGATATAAATTACTGAGTTATCTGCAGAATATAACAGAAGTATACCAGACTTGGACGTAATTAGTGCAATCCAAAATCAGGAGTATTCTAGAGTTTCTCTACAGAAGTTGAAGTACATCTGCATTGATATATAAGAGCAAATAAATAAAAACTTATTAGAAATGAGATAACTTAAAAAGGGAAATTCTAGGATTCTGTAGTTCAACAATAATAATCAGGTGAACAAATATAAGAGAAACCATGACTAATTAGCAGTTCTGAAAAAAAGAATCCGAAAATAAATCACAGTCCCCATCACCATGGAAGGCAAAAGAATTACATGAATATATATAAGTTTGTAATGCATAAGAAGTAATTTTGCTTTATTGTCCTAAGCATAGTCTAACTTTGTCCTCTGCATTTTCCTCCAAATACTGGGACCAAATAGACAGAGCTCTCCCATCAATTCTTAAAAAAAAACAAAAAAGAAAAACAACACTCTACTGAAAGCATTGAATGAATTGACATCATTTAGCCTTCAAGAGCAAATAGATTATGTGATGACAGCTTTTATCTATAAACAAGGTATAGAACAAAAAAAAAATAATATTTTAATTCTATGCTCATTGTACATAGGAGAATCTGTAACAAAAATCTATTGCAAATCATACTGTATAGATCATTCAACCTTGATGCAAGGAGATAATTAAAAAAACTTCTGGAGATATTTTCCAGTCCTACATTTTCTAAATATTAAAAGTAGGACCATTAAATGCATATAATTCCTAAAATTAATTTTTACATATAGGCAATGTTAGTCAGCTGATCATACACCTGTACTGCTGGACAAATGTACCCTGAACAAGAACTGAAAATGCTTACAATAACCACAGGGATCCTTTCTGTGTGGGAAAATGTGTAGCATTTTATGTTATAATATTGGGGATTGAAATATATAAGATAAAAAAATGTGACACAGCCTTTGAAAAACTAACCCAAACTAAATTTTAGTTAGAAGCTAAATCCAGGATACAAATTCAAAGAAACCTAGGTTTGATCTCCAAACCTATTTTGCTACCTCGGTGCTTAAATTTTTTGATGATGTTTTCCCAGACACATAAAGTTATGTTACAGAGCATGCAGCTTTTTCTCTACCAATTCCCTGAAAGCTTTCTAGGTAGTCTGTGCTGACTGATAGTTCTCACTTGTGACCTCTTGATTTGCAAAGAACAAATATTCCAGTATCTAATAACAGGACTACTGTCATTGATGTTTGTACTCTCATTAAGAGTGCATATAATCACATTAAAAGCATTTTGTTGCTGTCTGGTTTTGATCATTAAACCTACTTATCTAAAGAATATTTACTCCAGCAGCCAAATATCTAGGCTTTAAACAAGTTTCAGACTAAGTAATTTGAACAAGGACTTTCCTTAGGCTAAGAAAAGACTTTATCAGAATGGGGATCATCAGGGATGAATCTGCTTTTTAGCTCCCAACTTGAAACAAGGACCCTATGCAGAAAGGAATCTATCAGGTCACTGTAAAAATATGCTAGAGAACGGAAGCTGATTTTGTCTTATTGAAATTATCAATGTCAGTTGGGAGTGGGTTGTTACCGACATATCTGGATACTTCTTTAAACTAAATAAAAATTAACAATAAAACAGATCAGTTACAAGAACTCCACATTCTACTCAACTTCAGATGCTGGAATTTTTTATATTCACAAGTGTTTATTTTCCCTTTATAGTCATTGCAAGGAAGAAATTCATATTTCATGATTCTTTTCATTTAACTGTGGATGCTTCTTTAAAGTTGAGGTGACTTGCACCCTAGACAAACTTCTTTCTATTCAACATAAAGAAATCATGACATGACAAAGAGGCATGCAGATAAATACAGTGAAGATGTCTGGAAGTAATAGGATGATTTTGACTATTGCACAAATGAGAGAATATACAGTATCATTTTATCTAACCACTGTTCTGAATTTAAGTGTTTAAATCCACATTACAAGGCTTCTGAGACTACCAAATGTTTTGCTAAATGCCAATGTAAATGTTCAGCTGCTTTTTAAAGTTTGCAAATATAGATCCTTATACTGATAAGGTGGTTTTCTTTAGAAACTGAAATTTTTACGTTGCAAAACAAAGTGTTGCATTCCACCCCCATGCCATAAAAAGCATGGTCTATCTGCAGTTTATTGTTTTCTTAGTCAAAAATAGATGAAGGTCTGAATGGCTAATCTACCAAGCACAACTCATGGCATACCACTTTTTCAAAGCAATTTTTTATCAAGGTAAAAAATTTCAATGAGTTGACTATGCACACTATTTTATTTATTGTAGCACACTTGTAACATGGAAAAGCCACTAGGATTTTGATGTCTATGGTTGTGTAATCTCTACTTCTAACTAGAAAAATCTGAGATTAGAGATTAATAAAATTCCATGTGGAATCAGGAATATTTCCTTATTTCTTATGTACTGACCCTTCTGTGCAGTCTTCAATAACCTAATAATAGAAGCAAGACCAAAGAAAGGAAACAACAGTATTGTAGTAGTATTGTGCAAGGCCTACTGGATTTGTCAGCCAGAGAAAACAAGCTAATAGGATGAAATTAATAATTTCATTATAGAGACCAATTTCATCTTCTAACACTAGAATATGTACTGGCTGACACTGGGATGCAGAATTGTTGATGATCTAGGCATCAGAGAGAAACAGGTACTTCTTATCAAATTGCTCAAGTAGTCTCTGTGTAAAGAATCTTTGAAGGACTGACTAAGCCTGGTTCAGTCACCCAGATGTAAGTAATTTTCATGGGGCTAATCAATATTGCTGAGATGAACAGATCCAGAGATGGCATGTTTCACAGAGAAGTGGGGAATCAGAGCGAGTGGGGGACATTTCCCAAGTCGGTGAAGTTCCAGTGCTGAGACACTGCAGGAGACGGCAAGGTGAGGGCAGCCACTCCTCACTCCCACAAAGGCAGTCCCTAGGGTACCTGAGCAACCAGGAGCCTTGCAACGAGGAGCCCTGTGAACAGGTTGTGATATATCAGCCATAGTGTGGCATAGCAGTTTGTCTGGCAGTTCACACAGGGAATGATGCCTCTCAAGAGAGAGGCATTCCACTGGCTGAGCTGAGAGACTTGAAGTCCACAAAACCCAGCAACTGGGCACCATTTTGCACAGGTCAAGGGCACTCATCCTACTTGACCCTCAAGGCAGAATGGTGAGCATTCATTTGAGAGCACAGGCTGCAACTCCAACTGAGTGGTCTGCACCCTCTACCCTGGTGGTGGTCAATGCCTCCATCCAGATGGAGCTGCTGAAGGGAGACACCCATGTGCTGACCTGATGTACTTTCTAGAGAGGTGTGCTGCTTACTGTGGGCTTGTATCAGGGACGTCACCAAGAGAATAGCAAGCCTCATCCAGTCCACTGGCTGTTAGCCACTGCTGGTTTTTTATGTGGGCACTGGTGATACAGCCAGGAGTTTGATCCTGGGAGGGGACTTTTATTTCTCTTTGCTTGCGCACATGCAACCTTTCTTTTTTGCTTTAGTAAACTCTCCTATCTCAACGTACAAGTTGTTTTCCAGTTTATTCTCTCTCTCCTGTCCAGCTGGAAACAGGAGTGGTTTAGTGGGCACCTGACATTCAGACAAGGTCAACCCCCAGAGTCTTTTTTGAAAAAACAAAAATGTGTATTCTCTTCTTCCCATTAGCAAGCGTTGTCCAGCCACTTCCTGAGAAGTAGGGCTTCAGCACGTGTAGCAGGTGCTCCTGAAGGCAAACACTGAATAATAAATGCCCTCCTTCCTCCTCATTTCCTGAGCTTTTATATCTGAGATGATGTCACATGGTATAGAATATCCCTTTGGTCAATTTGTGTCAGCTGGCCTAGTTTTTGTCCCCTCCCAGGATCTTACCCACCTCCAATCTTTGATTGGGGTGGGGGTGGGAAGTGGAGAGACAGTACTGATGCTGTCCCACCAAACTGGTGTGTTATCAACACCTTTCTAGCTACCAATGCAAAGTACAGCACTGTGAGGTCTGCTGTGGGAAAATGAACTCCATCTCAGCCAGACCCAATAGAAAGACGCATCTAAAAGAGCACTAGAAAAGTAACTTAAGAACCTGAATCTTAGCTCAGAGACTAATCAGGAAAATACAGGGCAGAAATACCAGGAAAAAGGTTACATGAGGAATTTCTTACTCTGGATGAGAATTGTTACTTACAATAGTTAAAACAAATTCCCAAACCAACAGAAGTTAAACCACATTCAGTGTCAGGTGACTGGTTCTTACTGGCTATATCTCTACTATCAAGACATTCAGAGAGAATAGGAAACAGTATATCAAAGTAATCAGTGCTGGGGATGCTTCAGGTACATCAGGTAAGGTTCAGAATTTTTACTCCTGACTAGATTTAGACTAATTCTATGTAGTGAATAGCCTCACTATGTAGGAGCGGTTGGACAGACAACACCAGCCACCTGGATGATAAAAGAAGAAGACAAAAGTACTAAAGCAAAAATATTGTGGTCCTGAGCTAGCCAGAGCTAAGAATAGTGTGTGTGTGAAAATAATCACAAGGTCAAGCTGGAAAGCCACTTGAAGCACGGTTGTTCTCTGTGGCTGGAAGCAGTCATGTGGGTGTGTGTGGTATGTGGGGAGATAAAGAAACATCTGCCTGGCTGGAGAGCTCGGACTGAGTGTCTGTAGAGAGTCTGTATATAGGTATGGAGTAATAAAGTTACAAGAGAGTTCTTCCTGGACAAAATCTGTCCCTCTGGAATTCATTCACCGTAAAGGATGAGGGGTGAGGATATTTTTTCCGCAAATTCTCTACACATATAATATAAACCTGTCTCAAGGTTCAGAGCTTTGCTTTCCAATGAGAAGCCAAAGCATGTTAGTTCATTCATAAAACTTAGTTTCTGATTTAGCTTCTCCTTACAGAAATCTACTTTGTAGTGAGCAACTACTGAGTAAATTTTATCAACAAATAAGAAGTGGGGACAATCAGACTTCAAAATGACACTTGTTTTTAATAACACCAGTAATAAGAATCCAATTCTGGTAATAAAGTTACTTCATTACTCTGCATTCATTACACAATCTCAGAAAATAAATTACAGTGAATGCGAGCTACTTTATTTCCTAAATAGGAATACCTCTGTGAAAGTTCAGCGCATTTGATCTAAACATATATAATATTCTTTGCAATTTCTCCTAAATTTATTATTTTCTACAAGTCTATGGCATCTAAATTTATAAAGAAATGCCAGACACTTCCATGCATTCCATCCAGTAGATCTACTTAATTTTTTTAGCATTTTTATTAAATTTGTGGTGGAGACATTACATGCATAACAGCCTACCAGTCAGAGGATTGTTCAGCTTACTTTACCCTACAGTGGTGAGATCCACATCTCAGCACAGTGTGACATAGTCTGACACTCATGCCATAAATTTCATTTACCCTCATATGAGCCATTCGTGGACATAAATCCCAGAGATTATGCATACAATCATGGATATATATACATATATATTTAACTAACTAACTAATTCACTAACTAAAACTCCCCAACCTTAAAACATCATTTCAGCCTACCACTTCAGAGTTTTTATAGTGATGACCAAGATTGTTGGTCATACCTATTTCCTTGAAATGTAAGTACATTTTCATTTTTACTCCTTTTTTTTTCTATTAGAAAATGCTGGATAAAAAGCCAAAATTAAATCTGTTCTCCTACTATGGAGAAGATTGCCTATTTTCTCTTTTAATCAACTACCTTAACCACTCATTAGTCAGTCTTGTTTTCTATCTGAACCCATAACCCATGTTGGCTAACCCAAAATTGTAATCAAAACTTAAAGATAAGTAGCTACCAGTCGCCTCATGACACCTCTGCCTGTGTGCAGACAAATAAAGCTAAGAACCAAGGATAATTCTAGGCTGACTTGAGTGCCATCTCTTATCACAGGTGGTGTTTATAATTCAGAAAACTGAATTGCTGCTTAGGGTGTGAACTACAGTCTTAGTTTGAATGTCAGTGGATATTTTTAACATTCCAGGTTAAAGAGATTTTTAATTTTTATTGCTTCAGTTCATCATCATCTCAACTCTGGAAATAAAATGTTAGTAAATTATCCAGATTAAATAGGTAATTTTATTCAATTTTAAGAGGGACTCTTGGTAAAATTACAGTGGTAAGAAATGGTATAGAGGAGGGAGGAAAGATATAAACCCCAAAAACCAGACTGTCAGCAAATACTGTAATATCATACATACAATATACCAAATAAGGTAAGATCTAGGCAAAATGGATCCAATCTGTAAACATTATTGTCTTCAGTGACTATGCTATTGTTTAGATGTCCAGGTCTCTTGGAAGAAACTGAGTTTAAACACAATAAACACACTCATATTTTAGTCTGTTTCTGTATTGTTCTTTATAAAACAAAAAATGTTTCAGTGTAAAATGACTATTGACATTACATCTAAACAATTGGATTCATATATTGTACTCTCATGTTAAGTTAGTACTTAACGTCTTTTCAAAGTAACTCACAAGTATTGGTTCTTTGCCAGACCTTTAAATGAAACATACACTGTAATTAAAGGCAGTAATAAACTTTTTTTGATTGAATTTATAAAGTTATACTATATGCACATGCAGAGAGGGAGGTTATTAAGAAGATAAAATCTTTGAAATAAGATACTGGAATAGCTTAGTAATGACACTGTCATGACAGACTCAGGGAAATACTCTGGTTTTAGGATTTAGAAGAAATTCTGCAGGAAAATAATGTTTTTGTACACACACACACACAAAGCGGTAAAATATTTTGTAATTCAGTTCTGACTTCCCTAACTTCAATCATCAGCAAAAACATTGAGTAAACAGCTATATCAAATGCCTATGGGAAACAATATAATCTCTAGGCACTGTTCCTGAAACTGTGTGATAATGGCTCTGGGTTAAGCTCTCTGTTCTGACAGGAATAATTTTGCACAGTCTAAAAGATGTTTTAGAGAAAGAACCTGTTGATCAAAAGGATAACTGTCATAATTAAAGTTGTCTATCTCGGAAAAAGAGTTACCAAGAAGTTTTCTTTTAGACCATTAGTATTCCAGATATTCACTTCATACCTACCAGGGCAGACGGCATATAATAGGCTGGATAGAATCTACTGCCATCTGAGGTGTCCATCCTGATCTGGTGAAATCAGAGACCATTGAAAGGTTTAGGTTGAAACAACTTCTAAAATCGAGTCCAGCAGATGATACATTATCTATGGGATCTTCAGACATTTCTGAAAGACATTTTACCTTCCAACACATACATTCTGTGCAGAACAGATTAAATATCCTCTAATAGTATACTCTGTGCCATAAGTGGCTGAAAAAGTTACAGCATAAATAGTCTTTTCTATATTCTGAAGACATACTACTCTGTATGGCAAATTTTTCAGTGAGTTCCAGGGAATCAGAGCCAATAACACAGAAATAAGATTGAATAAGTACGATTTTGTGGCTACATAAGTTTTGTTATATAGTCCTGCTCTTTGAAGAGTGAAAAAATACATTAAATACTTAATAAAAGTAAATAAAGTTAAAAAAAATTAATTAAAGTAAAAACAAAACCCAGGAATGTGAACATTTGTTCACATTAGACCAATGAAATTTTTCTTACTACAGTTCTACAAGAGAGAAAAGAGGAGAGGAGAGGAGGGAAGGGAAAGGAAATATAAAAAAAAGAAAAAAAGGGAAGTGAAAGGGGAAGGAAAGGAGAGAGAGAGAGAGAGGGAAAGGGAGAGGGAGAGCAACTCATTCCTGGATCCTAGGTAAACTTGCATGTTCATTGTGCTCAGTGTTGTCCCTTTCTCAAAAAAAATTGTCCACATTCACACAACATAGCATGTACACATTCCCTTGGTGTGACCCCTAGATCCTAAGCCATAAAATTTGTGTCCGTGCGTGTCTGTCTGTAAGGCTTCTTTGGGTTTGGTTTGGTTTCATATGACACTGTCCAAAACAATATGGATTCTGTATAGCTCAATGGTTTTATGGCAGGGGGACAGCCTGCCTCACCATGGTATTCACCACAGGCTGCAGGGGAATCTCTGCTCCTGTATCTGGAGCACCTCCTCCTTGCCATCTTCACTGCTCTGGCTGTTTGCAGAGTTGTTTCTCTCACATATTCTCACCCCTCTCTCCAGCTGCAATTGCTCTTGTACAGTAACTTTTCCTTCCTCTTAAATCTGCTATCGCTGCCACTGTTGCTGATGGGCTTGGCCTTGACTGGTGGCAGGTCCATCTCAGAGCCAGCTGGCATTGGCTCTGTTGGCATGGTGAAAGTTTCTAGCAGCCTCTCAAAAAAGTCACTCTTATAGCACTCCCCTCCATCCCTCTCCTTGACACACAAATATAATACATATGTATAATGAAATGTACTTTTTATGAAGAGTTCTTTGAGCTATAGGATCATGGTTTATATTGCAAAGAGAACTCCAGGAAAATTGTTCCATGTATCAGTCAGCAGATCTTGCAGTAGAGCACAGGGCTTTGTTTCCCTTATCCATACATACAAATATGTTCCTTTGGCATGAACATGTCTAGCAGTGTAGATACAGTTTAAAAAAAAAAAGGAGATTTGAGACGACGCTATGAGTCTTTCAGTTCTGTAGAGAGAAAAGTTTGGCTATATGGTTTTCTACAGATATTTAAAAAATTACTGGCAGCAGTGAAGATAACTAAATAAGGAAGTTCTGGGGAACCACAAATGCAACTGCAAGTTGATACAGTGAATCTGGCTCTTAGCAAAAGGTGTTAGAAAATGATTTCTTAGCCTTGAATTTAAGAAGCATGAAGGTCAAAGTATCTTCAAGTTTGAATTTAAAAGAAATACCGCTAAGAAAAAAGAAAAAAAATGGAGGAAAAAAGTCTCGCACTATTTCTATAGCTCTTGAGTTAAACGGGAACACAAATTCTATATGCGAGTGATTCAAAATAAATCTTAAAAAATAATGATGCCAACTCTTTGTTAAAGTACTCCCTTTAAATCAAGGTTGCTTTAAGGTTGTTAGTTATTTCAATCAGCATGGTTTCTACTTATCTTTGACTCAGAATGTTTCCTTTTGAATTACAAGAACCAGAAATTAACTTCTCTTCCAGAAAAAAACCTTCCTAGAAAAATCCTGTTGAAGAAAAACACTTTTGCTTCGATTTTCTGATATGGAGATTGAAACATAAGCTGAAAAAATGTCAAGTTCCAAGGTCATTGAATTTTGTATCTATGACAGCCGTGCAAATATTTTGTTAATTTAACAGCTCTGTTGGAAGACATTCAGAGATACTTTTCTCTAAAGATTTCTATCTATTTAAAATAGGTGGATTTCAAATAGTTTTGAAATAGAAGATTTGTATAGATTTGAAGGGTCAATAAAAGGCACTCAAACTTACCTCAATATTTCACAATATAATTGTAATTAAGTTATATATATATATACACACACTGTATATATTCTTTTAATAAGTACTAAAAACTGGAATGGTCAAGGAAAGCTCTATTTTGATGTATGACAAACTAGTTTCACAGAACTTCTTTGCCACTTGTTTTGTTCAGAAATCACACTTTAGTGCAAGATTACTTGATCACACTCAATTTGAGCTTCATACATAGCAGATATCAGACATTATGAGTAAAATACTTGTGCTCTTAAGAAAGAGTCTTCAGTTTAGGACTGGAGTATAGGGTTGTCCTTTCTGCGAGTAGTAGTATACCTATTTCTTAATAAGAAAATAACTTTCTCCTGTAAGGCAAAACTTCTAATTCAACTAACATTCAACCGAAAACACAATATCCAAGGAAGAAAAACTAAGCATCTCTTTAGCTTACACTGACGAAACACTTTCAGCCACTAAGTGTAGCACTTTCAAGTTTTCACACTCAGATAATTTTTGCATTTTGTTCCTCTCTTTCCTGGGTTCACAGCGGTTCAGCTAAGTAAGATCAAACACATGTTGCTGCAATAGGTGTGATTTATGAAACAGCAACATCCTTCAACAAAAAAACCAAAACAAACATTAAGTGTAGTATTTATGTTTACATCTGCTCACAAGAGCACTACCAGGCTCATTTTCATTTGTAAAGCATGTCAAATATGCTATGTTGTTATAATACAGACACCTGTTTAGTGTCCTTCTTGTACAGTCTGTTGAATAGGTGGGAAAAGCTAATAGGGGTGCTCCTGTCAATAGAAACTTCATGCTTCACAGTCACTGCTTATAGGAGTAAAAATAATTTAACAACACAAATAAAACAAAATTGGACCCAATTTTAGATGTACAGAAGTTGTAGGTCTAATTTAGCTTTATAGGCCCTGACAGCTTTGTAGCCAATGAACTCATATTTCTTAAATAAGAGATGTTCTTGTGGAGGTTCCTTCTTCTTCCTGACTACAAAGAGAATCTAGAGTGATTGGCTCAAATCTACACATTTGACTTTTAGATTTCTGAAGATAGTTTGGGGAGTTTTTTCAAAAAAAGCAAGAGATAGGTGTCTTCTGAATTTCCTCTTAAATACAATGATTATTTTTATGGAATTATTTGTGATTTGATTTCCTGTAGAGTAC
The DNA here is from genome assembly GCF_003984885.1 of Neopelma chrysocephalum. Lineage (NCBI taxonomy): Eukaryota > Metazoa > Chordata > Aves > Passeriformes > Pipridae > Neopelma > Neopelma chrysocephalum. The sequence goes on along the minus strand of NW_020897694.1, from coordinate 276,804 downwards.
TTTATTGACTTTTACAGGTTATGTGAGCACATGCAAAACACAGGAAGCTTTGTAAATATTTTGTAAAATACCAAGCTGTAAGGGGAGGCAGGATGGGGGGAGGAAATCCTAACAAACAACCATCTGACAGATTTGTTTTCTACCTGCAAATACTGTAACAGAAGGACCTTAATGGCAGATAATACTGAACGGGAAATTGCAACCTCCTCCTCTGGTCCCCAGAGCAAATAGAAACCATAAGAGGAGCACAAAAGTCTAAATATTATTTCTGAAAGGAATAAAAATGAAAGCAGACATTGCTGAATACAAGTAACAGTCATTCTTACTAATGTCTGCCGATTATTATGAAGCTAAAAAGTGAATCAAAAGCAGTATTTATTCCTAGATGCTGTCATTTAGAAAATGACATCAACAACTCCAACCAATTAAAAAGAAGTAATTTAAGAACAGCTCAAGATAGCCTAAGGCAACAAAACAGTACAGTTACAGATTAAAGTTTTTAAAAATAATATAACTCCATCATAGCATTTTTAGTTTTGATTACAGAGGGCCTAGAGCACATTTCATTTCTAAAACTCCTAAGGAGAAAACTTACATTGAATTATATGTCCCAGAAGAGATGTGTCTTGAAACTTTTCTGGGTAACAGAACAACATTTCCTTGTGATTCAATCTGTGCTTCACATGTGCTTGATTTAGCCTTCACAGTGTGATTATGAGGCTCAGGTCAGAAAAAGCAGTCTTATTTTCTAGTATCTTTCATCCTGTCTTTTATCTTATAACCTTTTGACATCTTTTGATTTTTGATAGTTAAGTTTGAGTTAAGTTACTATGTGTTTTGAGCCTATGCATAGTTAACATATAGATGATATATTCAACAGCTGCAATTATTTAATATAAAAGGGTGTAGTAAATTTTTTATGAGAACAGACCACTACATAACTTGATAATTTGGAGTTTCATTCTTAAAGTAACTTTATATTTTGGATGATGTGTCTATTTTCATTGTAGTTCAATTTTTTTTCTATTGTCTTTATAGTACTACTGACTATCTTCATCAAAGCATAGAAATGAACACACAAACATTCAAGCAAAGAATACTTACTACTTCATGCTCTAACCATCTGTCGATGTTGTGTCATCTGCTGATCTGACACAATTAGGCTTTGCAGTAACTTTAAAAATTAGAGAAGCATTTTTTAATATGTTACTTGTCATCTTTGCTTCAAAATGGGCGTATCAATGTATCTGCATCAGAAAAGCTGAGATTTAGTATGATGCCAATGGAGAAAAAGAGAAAGACTTTCAAAAGACAATTCTGTCCACCTGAGATCTACATCAAGTCATAAAACAGCTCGTTTTTCTCCATTGGCTATGTAGAAGAACAAAGTATTTTACTGGGATTTTGCATAAAATTTTGTGGTTAAATATACATGTAAAAATATGTGGCCTTATTCTAGCTTCTTAAAATCTCTAATTTATCAATACTCTGATAAATTTATGGCATATTTTAAAAATCAACAGGTTTTAATGCTTATTTTAGATCTGAATAGGAAAAAATATAAATAGTATTTTAAATATTTCACCTACCTTGTTTTTCACAACACTATATTATTGATAAGATGAAAATAGAAAACAACACTGCTTGTAAAGTAATAAAACCAGCTGGGTCTTATGAAGTTTTGAGGCAGAAAAGCCACGTACCTAAACAATCAGCATCTAAATGATAGTGTGAATTATATAAAGAACAAGTGGGAAAAGATTTTGTTTAGTTCTTGAGTTTTGAGTAAGGTTTCTTAACTTAAAAAGTGAGCACATTTTAAAAAACATAGTGGAATGATAACATCAAATATTCTGCTCTGTTTGAAGCTATAGTTTGCCTGATAATGAGAAATGAAAGTGCCTTCAACTACACCATGCACAGACACAGGTACATCAATTATTTAGAGAGTAAACAAATAGATCTGCTGTGTTTAAGTAGTAGCACAGAAAGGCATTTCTTTCTGTGAGAAAAGCTTATACAACTAACCATATATTCAGCTTCACATGTTAGTGGAAATCATGGTTATCTTTGCAGATGAAGAAGAACAAGAGATGTGACATATCTGGTGAATTAAGTTTATAAGGCTGATAAAGTTAATGTATTCACCAGTTCTTCTATGATATTGCTTCCTCTTTATCAAGAAAACACAAACAAAACAGTTTCTGCTCCTAGTTTGCAACAAATTTAAATTTGCCCTATTAATGTACCTCGTTTTCAATTTCAGTTAAACTTTAGTGCATCAAATGTTATACTTACTTGTTCAATACAGCAAACAATACAATAAAATGAAAATCTGGGAGAAGGATAAAGTGATAGGTAAGAAAGGCTTTTGAGGAAGTATTTTCTTCAGCTGCCTTAACAAGACTGATTAGTGAGTCTGAATTACAGTCCATTGGATCACAGAGGGTACCCAGATCAGATAAAAGAGTACATTAGGCACCTCAGTGTAAACAAAGGAGTCTGTTGATCACATACTTAAAGGGAATTTATTTGCACTAAAATTTATTTCTAGATTATTTTTATGTTTCTCTATATAAAAGAAAGAGGAAATAATATTAAACTGTCAAAAGTAATCAAGTATACAGAAGTCAATAGAGTAATAACAGAAAAGACATACTAAATGATTTAGTCAAAGCAAAGAGTATCATTCAAAGGACTGACAAATTAACAGAGAATATCTCTTCAACGTCTTTGTCACTGTAATATTAAGAAAGAAAAAAAAGCATTATAAGTCCCTAAAAAAGTACTTATACAAATAAAAGATAATTTTAATTTTTGTGTGGTACAACCATAGTTTCATTTACATAGCAATAACAAGTAATTATTCTGTGAAGAATGAACTATTAATGATTCCAACGTAATGGTGTAATGTAGAGAAGTACAGGCCTGGTCTGACAGCAGAGGCCTTCAAAAGTGAGTATACAGGAAGCAGCATAAAGAAGAATGAGAGGTATCCTCATAAATGCGTGCAAGGATAAGGCATAAGGCTGACACATGGTTGGCACTGGAGATATAAACAACTCATCCATGGCTAGTCACAGAAATGCAAACTTGGAGGTGGATGAAACTGATCATAGGTGTAATGTAACAAGGAGAACAAAGACCAAGGCACCAGACATAATAAATTAATATATAATATTGAGATACAGACCAATGGAGAGAGAAATGAGTAAAATGTGTTAGCAAACATTTTAAAAGACCCCAAATGGACCCTGAAGTGAGGAAGAAGAAACCATGAATACAACCATCTTGTTTCTCTTGACAAACACTCCAGGGGCTGATGACTTCACAATAGCCCAGTACCACCAATCTAACCACCAATCTCAGGACTCTGTGAGACAGTGGAATAGAGAGCATAACATTGTGTGTATCTACCAATTTTAACTACAATGCTGTGCTTTCTTTTTCTATAACAATTAGATCTGAATTCATTATTATGAGATTCTTTATATTTCACTAATATTACCTTTAGTTACATGCTGCTTCTTTGCCCACAAATAAGACTTTGAGCATAGGAGTTTAGGTTTTTGATGGTGATTTTTCCAAAAATAAATGGAACACTTGATATGACTGTATTCTGCCTAGTAGGTCAATATGTTTTTTGAGACAGACATTTCAAATATAAATGGGAAAAATGGTTTCATCACTTTGTAAACGTTCGTGAAACCAATTACCAATAAGTTGCCTGAGGCTTACTGCAAGGAATACTTTTTCTCACTGTGGCATCTGACAGTGCATCAAATGTCATATCTCAAGGTTAAAATTATGAAATGTGCTAGGAATGATGTACAGTAAATTGTTACTAGTCACCTTTTTTTATAATATTAATCTTTTTCTGTGCCTTGGTGAAATGAGAATGCTGCTCACCTTATCTGACACTGATGTTTGAAGGACCCTGCAATATCAAAAAGAACCATCTCTATATAAATCATTACTCGCAGAACATTTCATCACAGTGTTTTGCATTTTAGCCACACAAGATATATGTGGACACCTGACATTGTCTGAGTCAGTGGATATTTTGTCCTTATGTAATTTTAAAGCAGGAATAGGAACACAACATGTGCATGTGAACACAAAACAATGAATACCATGGTGATATTATGATTTTATGGTATGATAGCTGATTGGTACATATGTTCTATTGCTGAGGGATTGATTTATTTTTCTTTAAAAAAAGCAGTTATATGTCATGTGCTTAATTAACTACTTTATTGTAATGTAGCTTTGTTAGTAGGTTTTACAAAAGAAAAAAATCAAAGCAAAACAACCTGCCTACCAGCAATTCAACACTCAAATGAATTTTCTCTCCTTTTATTTGTTAATGTGTTAAATGACTCTGTTACTGTCATAGCCTAATGTTCCAGGGTAAGGTGCTTTGTAGCCCTGAATGTAAATATCTTCAGAAAGGAACATGATTTCAGTTGTCTTACATCCATATCACAACAGAGGTGAGAAAAATTCCCTTCAGTTAGGGCAGAACTACAGTCCTGGAAAAAAACCAGGTACTTCTAAAAAGCAAACGAACACTGACATTGTGAAAGAGGAAAGTGGAGCACTTTATAATAGAGAGATCCCATGTGACATCACTTGTACTGGTTTTCAGTATAGAAAGCTTCTATAATCTGCCATATCCTTTAAATACCTAGGATCATTTATACAAGGAAAAACTTAATCATAGGGGCTTAAGATTCATAGCAAAGAAGTCAGATTAACATATTAGTGGCATCTTTGAATAAAATTGATCTATGAATATGTTTGATTATCCTGAAGGAATAACTTCAATTTTGCAAATTTTAACTAGAATATCTGTAGTATTATATTTTTTGACACAGTTTTTCTGGAACTGACGTAATAATAAGCGTGAGCTGATGTGAAAATATTGACATGTCATTCTCAGAAATTAAGGATATAAATTAAACATAAATACTTATGTTTATCTCTGTTCAACAGGAGTTTAATCTGGCAATATCGTGGTTTATACCATTACAAGGCTAAGCCTTGTATAGGTGCGTTATATGTATATCTAGGTATGTGCTGTACTGAGAGCTTTTTACGACATAATCTATTATTCGTTACGTACGCACAGTAAGAGCTAAATATTCATCAAACAATTATGGTTATTATTGCAATGATATTGGTTACATACTTCACAATAATTGTAGTAATGTCTCCTCCACAACAGGTCTATCAGTACTTTGAAAACAAAAGTTCCAAATTTTAGAGATATTTCTGTACTAAAACCCAGAGGAATATTCAATGCCAGAGTGAGGCAGAGTTCTCCTCATAAGGAAAAGACCATGTAAAGATATTAATCTGCTTATTCTGTGGAAAATATAATAATCTTGCATAGTTTTCTGTACATAGTGTTCCACCTCAAATGATATTTGAATAATATATTTGAAACAAGTGATGAAGACTAAGTGGTTGACATCTGAAAGAATGTTTCAAATACTGGAGGAGAATGAGAAAACCCCTGAAAATGGAGGAACATCTGGGACGGATGAAGGAAACAAATGGCAGTAAAAAAGCAGGAAGAAATTGAGAGGGGAGAGAAACAAAAACAGATGACAAATAACTACAGTCAAAACTGTCAATCATTATTAAGTATAAACCTACACTGAATGTAGTTATTAATCAGTGATACAAGACCTTCACTTTAATGTACATGTAAACTGAAACTGTTTCTAAGCTATATATATGCCAAGACTCCTTTTATCTCTTACCCTCTTCTCTCCTAGGTCCTTATTTCAGGAAAAAGTTATTTTATGTACAAGACATGGAGGTATTGCAGCATACTCTGTCAGGTTTCTGACAAGTATGAGCAAAAAAAACCAGGGAATCTATAGTTTTTTTGACTCCCCTACATAGCTGGTGTGGCTTAGCTTGATTCACCCATCATGACCTTAGAGAAAAATGTTATCTTTTTGTACCATTAATGTAATCAGTGGTAAAAAAGAAGATGACATTTAAAAGTTTAAAATTAAACATTTCAGATATGATAATTTGTACAGTTATGATTTTTGTATGTCAATATTAGAACACGAAAATATTCTGATCTCATTTCAGTTACATCACAGAATCACGGAATGGGTAAGATTGGAAGGGTCCATAGAGGGTCTTCTGTTCTAACCTCCCTGCTCAAGAAAGGTCATCCTAGAGCACATTGCACAGGATTGTGTCCAGATGGTTCTTGAATATCTCCAGTGAGAGAGAATCCACAACCTCTCTGGGCAACCTGTTCCAGTGCTTGATCACCCACACAGTAAAGAAGTTCTTTCTCATATTCAGGTGCAATTTCCTGTTAATCAGTTTCTGCCCATTGCCTCTTGTCCTACTGCTTGGCATCACCAAGAAGAGCCTTACCCCATCCTTTTGACACCCTCCCTTCAGATACTCATATACATTGATGAGATCCCCTCTCAGTCATCCCTTCTTGAGGCTGAACTGGCCCAACTCCCAGCCTTTCCTTGTAAGAGAGATGCTCCAGTCCCTTAATCAACTTTGTAGCCCTCTGCTGGACCCATTTCAGGAGCTCCATGTCTTTCTTGCAATGAGGAGCCCAGAACTGGACACTCCAGACGTGCCCTCCCTAGGGCTGAGTAGAGGGCAGGATCACCTCCCTTGACCTGCTGGCAATGCTCTTCCTAATGCACCCCAGGATAGCATTGGTCTTCTTGGCCACCAGGGCATGCTGCTGGTTCATGGACAGCTTCTCGTCCACCAGAACCCCCAGGTCCTTCTCCATAGAGCTGCTTTGAAGCAGGTCGGCCCCCAGCCTGTACTGGTGCCTGAGGTTATTCTCCCTCAGGTGCAGGACTCTGCATTTTCCTTTGTTGAATTTCAGACAGTTCTTCTCTGTCCATCTCTCTAGCCTGTCAATGTCCTTCTGAAGGGCTGCACAGCACTCAGTGGTATCAACCACTTCTCCCAACTTTGTGCCATTGGTGAACTTGCCGAGGAGGTCTGTCCTTTCACCCGAGTCATTGATGGATAAATTAAACACTACTGAACCACTATTGAAGCTTGGGAGACACCACTAGTGACAGGGTCCAACAGGCTCTGTGACACTGATTACAACCCTCTGGGGTCTGCCATTTAGCCAGTTCTCAATCCACCTCACTGTCCACTCATTCAGTTCACACTTCCTGAGTTCGCCTATGAGGATGTTGTGAGACACAGTGTTGAAAATCTTGCTTAAACTGATTTAGACAATATCTACTGCTCTCCCCTCCTCCACACAGGTAGTTGTTTCTTTGTAAAAGGCAATCAGGTTGGACAAGTATGATTTACCTTTAGTGAATCCATGCTGACTAATCTTGATCACCTTCTTGTCCTCCATGTGGATAGAGATTGCCTCCATAATGAGGGTCTTCATCATCTTTCCAGGGACTGAGGTATTACTGGCCAGGAGTTCCCTGAGTCCTCCTTGCTGTTTTTGAAGACTGGGATGACATTTGCTTTCTCCCAGTCCTTGGGCACCACTCTTGGTCGCCACGACCTTTCAGAGATGATCGTGAGTAGCCTTACTATGGTACCCACCAGCTTACTCAGCACTGATGGACACATCCTGTGAGGGCCCATGGATTTGTGGATGTCAAGTTTGCCTAGGGGTTCTCTAACTCAATCCTTCTTGACCAAGGGAAAGTCTTTCTTCCAGCATTCCTTTACCCTGGTCTCTTGGGTCAGACATAAAAACATGTATTTATTTACATATATCGTAGAATGGTTAGGGTTGGAAAGTATCTTTAAAGGTCATCGAGTCCAAGCCCCCGGCAATGAGGAGGAACATTTTCAATGAGATCGGTTTCATCAGAGCTGGGTCCATCATGACCTTGAATATTTCCAGGTGTAGAGCATCAACCACCTCTCTTGTTCACTGTTCCAGTGTTTTACCACCCCGATTATAAAAAACTTCTTCCTTATATCTAATCAAAACCTATCCACTTTTACTTTAAAGCCATTACCCCTTGTCTCGTTACAACAGGCCCTGCTAAACAGTTTGTCTCTCTCTTTCTTATAGGCCCTCTCTAAGTTTTACCAGTTTTACCTGGAGCCTTCTCTTCTCTAGGCTGAACAACAGCAACTCTCTCAGATTTTCCTCAGAGGAGGGGTGGTCCATCCCTTCAATCAGACCTCAATGAGAGTCCTCCACTCAACTATAAAAATGTATATGGTAATGATGTCAGAGTCCTGAATGCATCAACAGGCTGCGATTGCCCTGCCCAGGCTGTAACAATTTTTGCCTGTAACTGTGTTCCGCAAGGGCTTCCCTCACCAGGACTTTACTTACCTGTTTCAAGGTCATCTCTGATGTGGTGCAGCTAAAGCACACTGCTGGGAGAAGCGCCTTGATAAATCAGACCTAGGGCTTTCCTCAATGACTCTTTGCCACCCCTAGCACATTTTTGAGCCTGACCTGCTTCATCACCATCACTTACCTAGTAATGATGGGATTCTTAGCTGACCCTGGTTATCAGCACTAGCCCTGCCCTGCTCTTCTTGTTTGAGTGCTGGAGGACAGTCCATGAGGTAATTGCCTTGCCCGCCTTGCTTTCAATCTCACCTCACTTTTCCTTGCCTAACATATCACTGGGGTGTTGTATTAGTTAAGTGGCTAAAATGGCTGAAAACAGTATGTATATGTGCAGGATAAGAGTTTTAGCATTCTTAAACTTCATATACTTACCAGTAAGGTAAGACTTTAAACATATTATGTAAATAATAGGGGACTTATTAGAATGCATGTAATTCACATTGTTGTGCTTATAATAAACCATTACAATCTTTGCAGATATGCCTTTATTATGATGTTTATCACTTGGCTACAGGCAATTAACTAGCCCACTAGTTTCTTTTTATGGAAAATGAGGTAAAAAAGAATACTGCAATGAAATCTATTCAAAAAACAACTCATCAAAGGCTGTCAAGGTGGTTATTAAAGTTGCCTCAGAAATTATGCTGAAAATCAGTTTGACAAATGTCATTATATAATTTCAGGATATCAACAACCTTTTAATCTTATGGCATACAATCTGAAATATAGAATGTAGTTAATCATATTTAAATTTATAGATTTAGGCGATATTCAGCTCCAGATTATGAAATGTAGATTTGGTGTCTGCAGGTTTAAATAAGCAGGGGTCATAAACTTTCATTGCATTTAGCTGAGATCTAAGACTAAACTATGTCTCCCACAAATCAGTTTGAAATGTTATTGAGATGCCCTAGGAACTCAGAAGGATGATACAAAACCTATTGGAGATCTTAATCTTACAGGTGTAAATCAGTTACCGAATCATTTTAAAAATTCAACCATCTCACTTGATTCATAGAAAAAATTGAGGTATTTCTCAAATCAGCCCCTACTCGTGAACTTGATGTTTTTTCTGGATTTTTTTTTTATTTTATTTTTCAATTTCTTTCCTTTTTCTTATATCACCAATTCTGATCTGTTTTTTTGCATTTCTCTTCTCAGAATCCATTCACCTACATTTTCCTGTCTCACTTTCTTTTTACATGTAGTTAAGGTAGCCTGTGTATGACAATGTTGCCAATGATGATTCAACCCTGCGAGACCTGCCTGTATCTTCTGCTTTTGTGAAGAATGGACTCACATGTCAAATAAGAGACGCAGAAGATACTCAGACCTTGCAAGAGAGGGATACAGGATGAACTAATGAGGGTTCTTAACTGACATTTCCCAAGTTCCCCCTTCTAACCTACTGCCTTTTTTCCCCTCCTTCAGTAGCTAGTACCACTTAAGGAATGTGTGCCATGCATTTTTTTTTTACTCCCCACAGCTCCCACATTTACAATGGGCTTGAAAACACTGTAATAGTATGTGCAATCCTCTCAGACAGTGAGGTAGAAGTAGCAGAAAAAAAGTATCTAAGCAGAAAAAAAGCCCAAACTGAAAATCAACTTTTTTCACTGATCCATTGAAAATTAAAAAGCTTTAGGAAATACCTGGGAAGGGAGTTATCTGGCCACTAAGGGGTTGTATCAGAGCTAGAGATGTGTGGCTTCTTTGCACAGTATGCACACTGGCACAGAGCAGTAGTCCTAAAACCAATAAATCATAGTTGATGGCTGTGTAGCTCTCCTCATCTTTTACATTGGGATACCGGCTTGTAGTAATTTTTATATGATGTACTTCTTTCAGCCAGGAAAGAGGTCGAAAAGTAGGAGACCAGAGAAGATAAAAGCCCTGAAGAGAACAGGAGACGTATCTTTCTCAGGCCTGGTGTTCAAAATGCCGTAAAGTTTTTCTTCCTTAAGTCTAGCGTTCTTGACTTTGGAATAAATTCTCCTGAGATCCTTCCACTGCCTGAAATTTTGGGGGTATCTGCGTATTATCTTATGTCACACTCAGGTTTACTCAGAAAATCAAATTTTAGCCGCTTTATAAAAAGTCGAGTTCTGATTTTATAAAAGAATCAAGTTCTGGTAAAGATATTCAATTTTGCTGTGTATGAAGCTAAGTTTATTTTTCATTCTATGTATATGGGTGTACTACTTACACTTGTACATCATTGACTGATGTGTTTAACTAAAAGGCTGAATATATATATATATATTGTGGGAAATAGTACAAAATATGTTACTGTTTTCTTCTTTTCTGAAAGAGGTAGACATTTTAAGCCATTTATTTTCATTGGAGAAGTAGCTGTCCATTGAAAGTATTGGTGGTAATTTTAGGGTTGCTCAATATCAAGGGTTCCCCTGTAGACAATGCTAAAAGAAAGAGAAGACAGCACTGTTATTTCTAAGAAAAAGCAGAATATGAGTTTTACTTTTACACTTGCGAACAAATTGAATTAGTGCTGTATCATGTTAGTGCTTCTCTTAATTAATGTGTTATAACAGTTGTAGATACAATTACCTTTTTAAAGTATTGGATAAAATTAACTCATTAAATATGACAAGATTTGGTTACTCTAAGAGAAAAATGCTGAAATGAGCAAAAGATCTCATAAAATCTTCCCTATAGATACATTAAATTTATTTGTGGTGTTTTTATCTATGTTCAATGTGGAATCCATATTCTCTCTATTCATAAGGATTTTAAAGAAAAATAAATTAACACTAATTCAGTAATTTCATTCTTCACTCCAGAAGATGTTTGTATGGATCTTGTTGGCCTTCATATTTGTGTTTCAGCGTAACCTTCTTAAGTGCTTTCCTGCAGATGCAAATAATGGGTCATTACTTGCTTACAAAATAATCTTGGGTTTTTTTCACCATTAACTTCCAGATGGTGAACTGGATCATTATAAGATGCTAGGAAATCCTGGCCACTGTATGTCCATGTGTAAAAGGCCACTGATCAGCAACAAATCTAATATATCACATTTAAAGTAACCAGGCCAAAGCTCTTACTCCCTCTGACTTCTTGTCTGTGAGAGAATCAACAGAGCAAGCAGTGCAGCATACAAGCACCAGGCTGGACAGGGCTGATGTCTAATCTGTGAAGCAGAAGTTACCAGTCTTTCCTGTAAAAGACTGTGTTGTTGAAATTTGCCTTTGAAATAAACCTCTAAATGCTCTGTAAACTGGTGTTCCACAAGTCTGAATACTAATGTCTTCATGAAGTCAATATGTAAAATTAAAGCTTATTGACGTACAATAACTAAAAGACCTTTGGGCATTATTAGCATTTACATGACTGTATTCATTGTTCTTGAATCTTCATTGCAATCTTTCAGGTAACTGAAATAGGATCTTCAACTAGTTTGCCTAGGACTACACAAGAGTTACTGTCAAAGTTAAAGAAAGTGTACAGAAATTCTTAAATAGAATTGTTGTATGTTTAATATGAGATATTATTCACTGCAATAAAAAACTTGCGCTATAGCTACAAAATGCTCATATTTAAAAAGCTAACCGATGGGCTCAGATAGAGTACATTGAAGAAATGAAAACATCTATTTCATAAAGTGGGTATTTTATTGTTTAATAAAGTCTTTAATAAGCCATGCTAAAATAGGTAAATCTATGTGATTTTTAAAAAAAGCAATAAAAGTGTTGGAAAATCAGAAACATGATAATCTGGCTGCTGTGTTACAAAATGTACCTAGCAGACTTGAACCTTGCAAGTTTCTGTGGTTGGGGTCTTTTAGTTCTTTTTTAGTTCTTTGGTTGGTTTTAGTCACGAAGTTAAAAAAGAAAAAAGGAAAAATATACTAAATAATTATTTTCTCTCAGCTACATTTAATCTTAAAGCCACTATAAATCATAGTATCCATAATATATAAATATACAGATATGCTAGGAAGGAGTATCAGGAAAAATGAAGAGAAAATTAAAAATGAAAATATCAATACTAACAACAACAACAACTGAAAAACAAACCAGTGTTACATAATGTTGTCCTGACTTCAAGAGGGATAGGAACAGGTAGCAAAAGAGATTCATATTGCAAGTACTCTATTTTGTTCATGACACTTGTTTATGTTTATCATACATTTCAGAATTGATAAATGAAAGCATTCTCATTTTCTTACAGGAAATGGAGGCACAAAAGCATAAATTCTCTTCAGATGTTTAGATATTCCCAAAGTAAATTAAAGAAGAAATAGTGAACAAAAATAAAAATTCACCATTTCCTCTAATTCTGAGGAGTCTAAACTCACCTCAGAAACAATATAGAATAGAATAGAATAGAATAGAATAGAATAGAATAGAATAGAAT
>NW_020897694.1:244215-264058 GCF_003984885.1 Neopelma chrysocephalum | reverse complement strand
ATAGAATAGAATAGAATAGAATAGAATAGAATAGAATAGAATAGAATAGAATAGAACAGAATATTTCAGTTGGAAGGGAGCTATATTGATCATCAAGTCCACCTGCCTGACAAATTCAGGGCTGACCAAAAGTTAAAGCATATTGTTAAGGGCATTGTCCAAATGTCTCTTGAACACACAGGCTTAGGGCACCAACAGCCTCTCTAGCAAGCCTGTTCCCTCTCAGTAAAGAAATGCTTCCTTATGTCCTGTCGGAACCCTCCCTGATGCAGCTTTGATTCATTCCCATGCATCCTGTCACTGGATTACAGGGAGAAGACCTCAGCTCTTCTCACTCCACTTCCCCTCCTCAGAAAGCTGTAGAAAGTAATGTGGTCACCCCCTCAGCTCTTCCTTTTCTTTAAGCTACAAAACCCCAAAGTCCATAGTCACTCCTTACAGGACATGCCTTCCAGCCCTTTCACCAGCTTTGTTTTCCTCCTTCTGATGCGTTCAAGGACCTTCACAAACTTCTGAAACTGTGGGGCCCAGAACTGCACATGTTACCCAGATGAGGCAGCACTAACACTGAATATAGTGGGATAATCACCTCTTTTGACTGGATGGCTGTGCTGTGTTTGGTGCACAAAGGGTCCAGTCTGCAAACGTGTGCTTCCATTTCACACAGTGGAACCACCAGTGACCATGACTTGCCATTGTCTACTGGTCTTATTGTAGGTTTTGGGTTGAGGGGTTGGTCTCTCTGATCTTCACAAGACTGCTCAGGTTCCTCATTATTCTGTTCATGTATTGTACCCAGGGCCTTGTACCTATTTGTAAGGGTATCTTAGAGTGTTATTAGAGGGTAAGGCTTCTCTGCATCATAGATGGCAGGGTATTGCTCCAATCTCCCTCTCAGACTTTCAAATACTTCTCAATCTGCCAACCTCATCCTGCAACTCATCCACCAAGGAGAGCAGTTCATGAACCTGGTCACACTTTCCACAGGCTTGCTTACATTCACTTTCCACCTTTGGGAATATATCTTCACACATTGCACAGCTGAAAATCTGTGTGATTGTATACTTGAATAGGAGTTCACTTTCTGTGGCCGCATTAGTTCTACCAAGAGATGGAAACTCAGTAGAATCAGAGGACGCTGTTTTTTTCTGTGTGCTCACCATGCTGCCATGTGCTTGCTCACTGGAAATATATTTGCTCGTCCATTGCATTTTCTGAAGATGCTTACCCCAGACTTGTGCCGAGTAAGGTTATATCTCATTAATATTTTAGTACCATAATAAAAAAAATAGAACTGTGCCATTGGCTATATTTACTCCAGATCAACAAACGCTCGAAAGTTTCTGAAACTTCTGATACATGGAACCATCAAAAACCTCCACCTGAAGAGATTCCAGCACTTGAGTGTGCCATATGGTATAGAAGTACTATTGCAAAAAGTAACATATTGCCCATTAAGCTCTCCAGATAAATCTCCATTGCTGCCATATATACATCATTCTCACACTGTTCCAGGCAGACAAAAAAGCGAAAAAAAGTGTATTGTTAAAGGAAGTATAAAGTTCTTACTTTAGGATGTTATCTTCTGTTGGATTCAGTACTGTTCAGTAACAGGCTTTACAGACACAGGGGAAGTTTTGACTTTCTAAAATTTATGCTAATGGTAGGCCTCCCTTCACATCAGTACAAATAGATGCTTGTTTACAAGGTCTTAGAACGAAAGGTAGGTAGAAATAATACATCTCATTTTATTGTGTGCTGAATGTGCCACTACTGTGCACTAGAAATGCAATGGGCTTTAGAAATGTCCTACCAAACCAACCTAGATAGTTGGGGGACAGGGGGATGTTGTTGCTGGGTTTTGTTTTGCCTTTTTTTTGTCGTGGGGGGTTGGTTGGTTGTTTTAATTTGTTTTAGTTTGGGGTTTTGTGTGGGTTTTTTTCCTTCTTTCTTTTTCCTTTTTTTTTTTTTTTGTTTCATTTTGTTTTGTTTTCCCTGGAGGTTCAAATCACATTGCAATTGCATCTCCAAAGCTTTTTAGCTGGTGGCAATATTCCCTACTCTGAGGAGTACTAGCACAGTTTATTTTGTTCCCAAAGTGTATTTCCCCTTTGTGCATGTTGTGGTGCCAGACTTCTTGCTGGCATGTGCACAATTGCTGCCTTTGTTTAGTGTAAGAAGATAACTCAGAGAGACTTTACCTAAGAAATGCCAGGTAAAATCATAGCAGAGATGGGCCCCAATATCCCCAGGGTAAGAGCTGAGTCAGTGCACTGCAACCAGGGAATTTAGTACTTAGACCTGTGTAAACTATGTTCTACCATACAATTTGAAGTCTAGAACAATGATACAAAAATGTATAGCAAAGTTTTAAAAATTCCTACCAACCAATAAACCAGTTTGTTGTTCGGTTTTTTCTTTCTATAATACAAATAAATCACTCTTGCTAATGTTTAACCAGCTGTACAATAGATAATAAATATCATTGTACTAGGATGCCTGAGTCACCATAGGTTATCATTCTATTAGTGAACATGAAATGTTTTGAAATGATATAAAATCAAAATTATAACATTAGAAGAAATGGAAGCATCTTTGCAAGTTGCAGGTCTTAGAAAAGCGTCATGGGCAATGAGAGAAGCACAAGAGACCTCTGTTAACTGTTTTTAACATGAGAATGTGCCATTTTTGTCAACAGTGCTTAAACAATATTTGATTCTGTTCTCATATAATTCAGTGTGATGTTTTCTGTAAGACTAAAATGTAAGTCCTTTTGATATATTCTGTATTTCCTGAAATATGCATTAGAAGTGGTAAGTGATGGTGCAGAACTATCCCAGGGGAAACTGCTCTTAAAATATTTAACATTACCTGCCAAGAATACCTCTGCTCAACCTTAGGATTGCCAGTCATTCCTGTACAATAATATCCAAAAATGTCAGTTATTCTTCATCTGCGGTCATTCTTTTTTTAGAAAAGAAATTATTCCAACTTCCTTATTGCTTGTACAAAGTAACAAGTACCTAAAAATACATTTTTTCTAATAAGTTAGTTATTATATATGTTTGTAACATCAGTACTATCCCTTATATTTTACGACTCAATAATTTTTCTAGCAGTTGTTTAGATCAGATGAGAAGGTAAGTGGTGTTCACAGATTAACCGTGGCTATTGCAATTACTTCAGGTATTGTTTCACTCTGATGAGCTGGTTTTGTCAAAAAATTTCCCTTTTCATTTTCAGATAGTTTAGAAGAAAATGGAAAAACATCTATGAGACGTTAAAGGTAAAAAATTCCAGTTGCCTTTTTTTTTTTATTTTATTTAGTTGATCCCTGCTTTACTTACTTAGAGACTCATGTTTCTTTTAGCTGTGTTATCAAAATATATTTGATTTTACTGTTCTTTTTCTTTTCTAAGTTGCTGAAGAAAAAGACTTGTCCAAAGTTTTTCCAGACCACATTACTGTTTTGGAAAGAAAATAGTCTAACAGAAGAAAAAAAAAAAGAAAGAAAGAAAGGAAAAAAAAAAGAGACAATTCAAATTTCACAGTTACTTTTCTATCTCCTGATCTATATTTAATGATGTTCATAATGAGGCCTTCTGCACCTATTTTAGTGTGTTTCCAGCAACTTTCAATCCCATGGTATTTATTATGGTATACATATTTTATATATGAACAATGCTGTTATTCTGATCATTTATTTATGTTAACCATTGGCCATTATAGTAAAGTGTAGCATCTGTGGTTTCATTTCTGGTGCAGGGGTAAAGTGATTACGGAATTATGAGCCAACCACACTCAGGGGTATTACAAAACATGAAATACAACAAAGTTCAGTAAGTTCTTCTAATTTTGCAGGGGTGTGATTATCTCACAGGAGCTACATCTTGTAGTTACCAGATGTTTCACAATAACAGTAACTCTGGAGTTGCTTCATTGTTATAACAAGAAGATTTTACTGCAGAGAGAAAGGTTGGCATTTTCTCTGCTGGATGAAGATGAAATTGGCGATTTGGAACAGCAGTTTCAGCCGAGCTATGTGGTTTACATTGATTAATCTATCATGTTGGAATATTAACCTACCATTTGGATCCATCGTAGTAGTTTTCTATGCTGTGTCATATGTCTGGAGCTCAATAAATATTTTCTTTAATTCCAGCTACAAGGCTGTTTTACAAAAGAAAGAATCCTGACATTTCTCCAAAACGTCAGGCATTCAGAATCTTAATTTTCCAAAGCTAGAAATTTTTTCATGCAATGCCAAGAATCACCATCCAACTAAAATTGCAGTGACTCAAATGATATGGATTCTGACAATGTACCTATTTAAAGCAGCAGTTCACTAGAGAAGATGTTCTGTTTGCATATATAAAGGACTTGGAATAGTGTTCAAACTGAATGTTCAGGGATGACTTCTGAGAGTATTACTCACTTTGGATGGCATCTTCTTCTTTTACTAAAGTCCATTCAGATGATACTATCTAGGATGAGTCAAACCTAGCCATGGGAAAGGACAAGATATTTACGGGAATTCACCCACAAAGATGTCTTAAACGTAGACAGTTAAGCAAACACAGTTAAACCAGCCTACAGACAGAGGGATACTGACAGATGCATGCTATTCTTCAGAGGCAAGCTTATCAGTTCCTCTCCACAGGAATTTTGCAGCTTTGCTCTACACAAATTGTAAAATCAAAGAAAAACCATTTCTTTACATACAGCATCTGAACAGTAACTAAGAAATTATTTCTTTGGCAGGATTGTCTTGAAATGAAACCTGGAATAAGTTCTTCACAAAAAAATGTTGATAATAGATAACCAAATTTTATATTTATTGTAGATGTCTGACATTATGTCAAGTCTAAAACAAAAATGGGAAAAAATAGCACTGCCTTGCTCCAATGAAATGACATGTATGTAAAAATTCTGATCCAGTCGTAAGGAAATTAAAGAAATCCATCAGCTGAAACTGAGAAGCATTTGCTCAGTAAACTACAGACAGATTACTCACTGGCTATCTTAAGAGTGTCAGGAGAACCAGGAATTTAAAAAGATTATAAATAATGTTATAAGAGAAAGGAAGGATGTAAATTATGAATATTAATAGGATTAGTCTAGACCTTCAGCTAGCTTCCTAGACTGCCACAGAGATAATAAAATTTGTGCTGGCTGAAGAGCAGCTCTGATGTTGTGGTTTAATTATTGTGAAAAATGCTGTTGTCTATGGTTAAAAGATTGAAATGTAAGCTGGATAGTCACTATAAAGTGTAGTATGTGATTTTTTTTGTGTATGTTTTAATTAGCAATAGTTACTTCCTCTTCAAATACTACTTAAAATTAAATATATTGAATTAGGTTCTAATTGATGAGTTTTAATGATGGCTTGCAATTTTTTTCACCCCTTACTTAGTGGCAGTAAAGTGGAACATTATTTAAGGACTATGGAATTCTTTATCCTGAAGAAAAATCTGTAACTCAAGATTGGGAGCATTCTATCCTTTAAAAATATACACCAAAAAAACCCAAACCAGACACAAATTCCCAAACAAATTTTATTGTCTGTACCTCTGGAGTTAATTTAAAATAATATAGTTCATTTCACTTGACGTTGATTAATGCACAGTAAAGGAGACCATAATTCAAGTGCAAATAATTTTTTTTCTGTTACTAGTGTTCGTTACACTAGATTTGAAGTCTTCATCTTCTCTATATAGTTTTCTTAAAATAAATTTAATCTGCATATTTATTTGCATTCATGACTAATTAAAGCTAGTGAGATAACATAGCTAGATTGTAGGAACATATCTTAGTACATATTTCTAGGCATTATTTCCTTTATAATTACTGGAGAAAAATAAGGAATTTTTGGAGAAGGAGTAGTGTTCAGCCTGAGTAGTGTTCTAAATTAGAATATATGAACTACCCTCTATGTATACCTATTTCTCTCCATTAATCTTGAAGGGATTCTTAAATGGTCTAGTCTAGCTCTAGATATCTATGTTGCAGATATCTGAATTTGGCAAGATTATTTACATCTAAAGTATTCCACTACTTCTATATGCCACAATGGAGAATAACAACCTCTACATAGCTGTTTCCCTTCCTCCATCAAGGAAACTGGCTTGAAAATGTCTACAGACTCAGTAATTCCTTAGCAGCAACAGTCTCTACATGTAAAGTATACTCTTGAACTTGATATTTTGCTTTTGTATCGGGGAAAAAAATATGGTTGATTGTCAATATACAGCAAACTCTAATCTGATCCTTCCTAGTTCACAACACAATCTACACAGAAGGAAGAGAGCAGAGACAATTTTGTCAATTGAATATGGAGTCTGGCCAAGAGCCTTAAGATACTGTCATAGTTGTGCCATTAACAGTTTTTTTCACACTTTTCATACAGAGGCTTGAAGAATAAAACTCTATGGAAAACTAATAGTGGTTTTGACTGAACTTCTGCAGAGACATTCATAGTGAAAATGATATTCTGAGCAGCTGTTATGTATCATAGTCTGCCTGAGTTTTCATCCTTTCCTAGGAAAGGTACATTATCCTCCTTTTCTGGGTGAAATGGTTAACATCTGAAAAATCTTATCTTTAGTGAATCTGTGTATTTCCCTTGGAGTCAGTGAAGACATGCTCACTTTAAAATGCTAAGATTAGTCACATCTTTTGGAAGACAGCTGTTTCTAGCATGAGGCTCCTGTGATGCTATAACATGGATTTTTGGTGACTGGAGAGTAGAAAGGTCAGAGGTTTTTCCATTTCAAATGTCTTCTTCAGTAAAGAGGTATTCATCATCTTCATCTTTTTTTATGTGTGTACCTAGCTCAAATTACTTCAGAACTGTAGTGTTTAATCAAAGATCTTGTGTTGTTTCAAATTTACTGAAGACATTTGTAGAGAAGGAGGACATTCCATCTGCACTGGATTGCTGTTTCTTTCTCCCTGAGGTATCATTTAGAACTCATATATCCCTGGTGCTGTAGCATTGTTTTGCCATGACCCTACCTTCTAGTTCTAAGAAGCTGGAGGAAAGACATGACACTGTGGAAAGGCAGGCCCCATTTCTTTTTATGCAGACTGAGGCATAAACTGATACTGAAAATGTATGCTTATATCAAATGAGAAAACAGAAATGGATAACTGTCTTCCATTCAAGTTTTCTGCCAGAGAAAAGAAATCAGAGGAGAAAACTGGTATTTAAAGAATGTCTATGTTATTTACTACAAAACTTTTTTTGTAGTCCTTCTAAGTAATCAGAGAAATTTCCTTCGTGAGCTGCAAATGTACTGTAGATATCTAGCATGCAGCAAAAAAAAGTAATGTCATTTGACAGAGAAAGAAAAAAACCCACAAAATTATCAACCAATAAATTGTAGAACAATTTTTCATAGAATCATAAAATTATTTGATTTGGAAGGGACCTTTAAGATTGACTACTTCAATCCCCCTATCATGGTCAGGGACACCTTTCACTCTACTAGGTTGCTCGTAGCCACATCCAATCTGGCCCTGAACACTTGCAGGTGTGGGACATCATTAACTTCTCTGGACAACCTGTTCCAGTGTCTCAACACTGGCACAGTAGAAAATTTATTCTTAATAGCTAATCCAAATCTAACCTCTTTTAGTTTAAAAACATTAACCCTAGTCCTATCACTATATGTAAAACTATGGCCTTGTAAAAAGTTTCTCTCCAGCACTCTTATAGTCCCCCTTTAGGTAGTAGAAAGCTGCTGCAAGGTTCTCATGGAGCCTTCTCCTCTCCAGGCTGAACAGTCCCAGCTCTCTCAGTCTGTCTTCCACAGAAGAGGTGCTCCAACAGGTCCATGTCTTTCTTGAGGTGACAGCTCCAGAGTTGCGCATACTGTTGCACATACTATTGCAGGTGGGGTCTTATGAGAGCTGAGTAGAGGGGGAGAATCACATCCCTTGATCTGCTGGATGCTCTTCTTTTGATGCAGTGCAGGATATAGTTGGCTTTCTGGGCTGCCAGCACATATTGTTGTGTCATACTGACTTTCTTATCCACCAGCCCCCAAAGCTTTTCTCCTCAGATCTTTTGTCAATTCATTCTCCACCCAGTCTGAAATTTTATTCTAGAAATCCTTAATGTTTACTTATTTTCATATACTTAATAAAGTATTTCTTGAACAACAACAAAATCATTAAACATAACCAGTCCTATTGAAAATTATTCTTAAGAGAGTTTAGAACATTTTACACCATTTCTTGGTGTTAGACTTACTGTCTAACTCTCTCCTCTCTGTAAAAATTGAAAATACTCTGGAGATAGGCTAAGACGAATGGGAAATTGACAATTAAATAGCTACTGTACATGAATGACCTAAAGCTCTAAGTAAGGACACAAGGGAACTATACACTTTGATTGATATAATTCACAATTTCTTTAAATAATGAAGCAAGTAATTCACCTGTAAGCACAAACCCAGAAGGACATGGAAGGACAAATGTAAGGAGATACAAATCTTCAAGCAGGCCAAATATCCAAGGAATTGGAAGAAGAACAACTATTTATGTCACTTGAAAAGGTAAAACCTAGTGAAAGCAAGAATGAGATCTGAAGGAAAATGAAGTTTGTACACATCAAGCCTTTGAAAACAGTAGCTATCTAGAAAACTACTTTGACATCAGCCACACTGATGTGTGAAGTTTATGTACTCTCTCTATAAAGATTTTTGAAGGACATCTGAGGATTTCATGTTGTTTGATGTACAAGACTTGCTAAATCTTGATGGGTAGAGTTTACTTGAAATATGCCTTCTTTGTCTTGTTATGGTGATGGAAATTCTTTCTTCATACTTCAGTAAATGAGAAAACTGATGGCTTGGACCAAAATTTGCCAAAATTAAACATGCATAACAAAGGCATCCATCCTCAAATTACTCACACTAGGCCCTCTTTACAGTTAATGATACTGCGGGGAACAATTAATTTTATTCTAAGGTAAGTCAGGTAAAATATTTCCTAAAAGTATCTGTTGCTCATCAGCACAGAGGAAGAAATTCTTGCTTGGTAGCAGGCATACATACTGCAACTGCTTAAAACCACATTCAGTGAATCTCACCCAACCATGTACATTCCCATTTTGTGCTCTACCATAGCCTCTCCTTCTTTTTCCAGACATCAGTAGCTTCGGTTCCTTCAAACATCTATTATTTAGCCACACTTGTCAGAACCAGGCACCACAGTTTGTCTTGCAGATCCATCATAGATTAGAAACCTTCTCCAGTTTGGCAAAAGTCTGTCAAGCGTAAGAAAAGGTCATGAACACTTTTTAGCTGATGGAGAAGAGGAGACTGAGGGGAGACCTCATCGCAGTCTACAACTTCCTCGTGAGGGAAAGAGGAGGGGCAGGCACTGATCTCTTCTCTGTGGTGACCAGTGACAGGACCCAAAGAAATGGCCTCAAGTTGTGTCAGGGAAGGTTTAGGTTGGATATTAGAAAAAGGTTCTTCACCAAGAGGATGGTTGGGTGCTGAAAAAGGATCCCCAGGGAAGTGATCACAACACCAATCCTGACAGAGTTCAAGAAGCTTTTGGATGGTACTCTCCAGCACATGGTGTGACTCTTGGAGTCAATGATCCTTATGTTTCCCTTCCAACTAAACATATTCTGTGATTCTGTAATTCTGTGATCTTTTTGTTATTTCTAGCCATTATTATCCCTGTATAGTTAAATCACTTCCAGCTTTTATTGTTAATTCATGTATTTGAAATAGGCATTGTCAATTAATCTGCAAGGTGTAAAACTCGTTAAAAACATGTAATGGTCTTTCTCAGGCAGAAGGGACTTCATGAGATAATTTTTTCATCATACTTTAAAATTTAAATTCTGTTGGGTAACAGAATGGGCTTATTCATGTAAAAGTTCTGAGATTGTATTTACTTGTATTTCAAAGCCAAATATATTTTCTACATTTGTGTGATTTCACATCATTCTAATCTCACTCTCTAGTACAATGTCTCCTTTAAATTTTGCACTGGGACATAAAGGACTACATTAGAAAATCTCTTCCTAGCATTGCCAGAGACTTGCTTTCTGATGCTGATTAAAAAAAATCACTGAGGGTGGGATTTACCCAAGTTTCATGAGCTCAATTTCCATAAATGGAGAGAAATAACTACTTTAGAATTCAATTTGCCTCACCTAATTAAGGCACCTTCAAATGCTTTATAATAAGATCAAACCTGAGGTACCTAACTTTAACACTAGTGCTGCACTGAAGACAGATTTATAAAGAGAACCTATCTGTATCAAAACCCCAAGATAACTAGCTCAGGTACAGAAATCTAAAGCTAGTTGGGATAAATGGGATGTAGCCCCTGACTGTGTCTCTATTCCTTCCTTTCTTCATTTTTAACACTTAACATATATTCAATTACAGAAGCAAAGTATTTTAGAGATCTTTGCCAGAAAACAAATGCAATACGAGCTGCAAAACGTTGTGGTTAATTATAGTTTCCTCCTAGAACATACTACTTCCTTCTTTCTTTTTTTGTCATCCCAACAAACTCGGCTTCCATTATGCCATGATTTTTTTCAAAGAAAATTTTATTTTTTCCCCAATACACAGAGCAGTTTCATAACCTATGGTTTTGGGTCTTAAATTAGAATTTACACTTAGGTAAAAATAATCCATAAATGTGGAAAGTCTTTCATATCTGTAAAAAATAAAATACTTCTGTACTTGGGCTTTCTATAGGTAAATATTTCACCTCTGTTTGGATAACTTTAGAAGGGAAGGTTTATGGAGATAAAGAAATCTGTGGAACATATTGTAGTTCCTGTATTGTAACTGACAAAATGCAAATTTGGGTATGGAAAATGATTAAATTAATGTATAAAGTGTTAAAAAGCAAAATAGGTTTTAAAAGTCAGTTGAAGAATAAGACATTAACCTTTATATGCCTTAAAATACTCACTAGAATTTTTCTGTAACTAAGTCAATAATAAATTTTTAAAAAATGAACATTAACAAAAATCAGTATATCATGTAACAACAACACGAAATAAATATCCCACTGATTGCCTCCTGCCTTTCGGTGCTTAGTTATTGCATTCTGCCTCTGCATTCAGCAAGGCATAATAGAAGGGTTTATTTCTTATGTGATTAAAGTCACAGCTGTTCCCACTTATTTGATTGCTTTAACCCATAAAGTGTATGAAAGGGTTGAATCTCCATTTTATAATGTAGTTTTCAAGTTCCTCACACTAACACTAAAAGAAAAAATATCACTCCTAATGAGGTCCCTCAACAAAGCCTTCATTACATTCACATGATGATGATAATGTAAGGAAAGACTTTCATTCATCCCTGGAATAGCCCCACTGTGTGGATGCTTTTTTCCCCACAACACTTTAGGACTATATTTTGTAATTCTATAGTAAACATAGCTTTACTGTTCCAATCTAAATGCAGATTTTTCTTTGTAATGTGACATATTTATTTAGGCTAGGGTAACGTACAATAACCTACTTTAAGAATGTGGAAAGGTAACACATGCCAAACAATGTGTTATAGAGTGTAACAAATAACTAAAGAGACTGTTCTTGGTGAAAACTAAACCTTGCAACCAAGCTGGAGCAGAAAGGACGTGTATTGGGAAAGGATGACAGGCAAGATCATTTGTTGCCAAAGTTTACAGGGCAACTGCAGGTCTGATCAGCGAAGATTTCTTTAGCTAAATACTAACATTCACACCATAAACATCCCCCAGGCATTATATCACTCAGAACTCTGGATAATGACTGGACGCAATCCATGAACAAAGCCAGACAGTCTACAATCATCATACTATTGTCTCAGAGTCAACAGGATGGGTAATTTCACTTGGACCACTGTAACAGATTTTATGAGGGGGAAACAATCCTTCTTTTGCAACTTATTAATTTTAATACATATTTCCTCCATGACAATCCTTCAGCCATTTACCTTTTCCTTTGAATTTTAAGACAAATATTCTGAAGTCTACAGTTTTCAACTTCTCAAGCACCTGAAATGCATAAATATCTTCTTTAAAAAATGAGCACAGACACTCAGGACATACTTTTAGTTTTCCTTCTGTTACCACATAGCCTACCCTATATAAAGAACAATCATTGTGAAAAACACTTGGAGCAATCTTAGCAGTTCCCAGAAGCTGGGAAAGATCTCTTGGAAACCATGGCATAATTTAACATGAATGATAGGAAAAGGATCATCCTCGTTACTGGTCCATGCTCATTACAAGAAAGAAATGGCTTCCACCTAACATTACCTCCTGATGCTGGGCAAATACTTGTTTGAACTGAAAAACTAAAATCCTGTGTCTTGAACTCAAAAGTCATTCCTATGTCATTGTCTCAGGAAGCCATATATTTTATGTCAATTTTTTTTGAAATTATTATTATTTATTTATTTTGTTGAATTCTCAAATTAGAAGGACAAAAGAAAGGAAACAAACTCCATTACTGACAGTAAAAAAAGTTGCATGCAATTTTTCTACTGTAGGTCTGCTGATATCAGAATATTAGAAAGGGGGAAAGATTGATTTCCATTGACAAAATAAATATGTTCTGCAATTTTGTATGAATTTTCAAAATGGTCAGTGAAGGTCTGTCAGAGCAGCCCTAGGAATATCACATTTGATAAAAATCTCACAAAGAAAATGGTAACTGTGCAAAACCCAAGAGACTCTTGTGTCAAATGAGGCTGGAAGAGTCTGTTGAATAGCTTCTAAACTTCAACTAGGAATGCCTGCAGATAGAACAAGAGTGAGATAAAATTAAACGTGAAAATAAATCCAACACATTCTCACCACTGAAGAGGAAGAAACAAAGCAACCTTGAGAATATCATATTATTCTCAGGGGAGAACTCAAGGTGCTGTAAATTTGTCATTACCCACACCTTCACCCTGCTTGAGGTAGGCTGGATGGCCAGCTTTAGGATCCATAGTGATACTGAAAGAGTAAACATGACACAGGAAAAAGGATAATCACTATGAAAAATTATTTTGTATAAAAATTTAAGAATAAGGCTCTTCCTGGAATAATGAGACAATCTGGAATACTATACTTCTAAAGCACTAAACAGGCTAACAAAAATTCATAGTTTCATCTAAGCTGCATTTTCTCTTTGGCCTGTAGCAAAATTTTGAGTATAACTTTTTCTCCAGACTAACTTTTGTAAATATTTGGATTGGGGTTATTGAGAAACTACATGCAGAAAGAATATTATACAGGCTATTTGCCCAATCAGTAAGAACAGAATTCAGTCTATTTACTTTTCTCTTCAAAATACCTAGGAAATGTATGATGTTAAGAAACATCACAGTGGAAAAGTGCTGTGGATGTACAGTAGCAAAAAAAAAATTACACTATGCATTTCTACAGAAACACAGAATGTTGCATATGATAATATTCAAAATGAAACATTAAAATCAACAGTGATTTCAAAATGTCTATGGAGACTTATCAGGATAGTAAGGGTATTTAGGTACTGAATTGGGGATAAATTAGTAGTACATCTAAAACCACTATTCTGTAAGAATATAACTTAAAGTTTTGAATTAATTTTCAACAGTAACAATTTCTCACAGTTAAGTTTCTAAACCAAATTGAATGAATACACCAATACTTTTTTCTAGAAAATATTAATTTTTTTGACCAGTCTGAATTTTTTTCAAAAATGAAAACAGCAAAGAAAGGATGAAAGCAAGTATTTCTAAATATAAAAAAAAAAATTAGTTATTTCCAGAAATAACTCTTAAAAGAGTTACTGAAATCAAAGGTTTTCTACTTAAAAAAAACACAAATTACTTATTCCCAAAACAGCTTCTCTCACTGTTTCCCTTTATTCTGATCTGTCATATTACTCTGAAGAACTGCCTTAGAAAGCCAACCACCTGGAGGGAATTTGCCCAGAATACATCAGTTTATGAGCCATCCTCATGCATGGCACCCATATTACTGCCTTGGTTTTGGCTGGGAGAGTTACTTTTCTTCTTAGTAGCTGGTATTGCACTGCGTTTTGTATTTAGCATGAGAATAATGTTCATAATAAACTGATGTTTTGGTTGTGGTTCAACACTGCTTGCCCTAAGTCAAGGATTTTTAGCTTCGCATACTGCCCTACCATCAAGGAAGCTGGAGGTGTACAAGAAAATGGAAGGGGACACAGTTAGGACAGCTGATCCAAACTGGCCAAAGGAATATTCCATAACATATGGCATCATGCTCAGTGTACAAACTAGGGGAAAAGCTTGCTGGGAGGCTGCTGTTCCAGAACAGTCTGGGCATCGATCTGTTGGTGGTGAGCCACTGTTTTCTATATGCATCACTTGTTTATCTTGGCTTTTATTTCTCTCTTTTTTTTTGTTATTTTCCTTTTGTTACAATTTTTACTATTATTATTATAATTATTATTATTGTTATTATATTTTACTTCAATTATTAAACTGTCCATATCTCAACACACAAGTTTTCTCACTTTTCCAATTCTCTCCCCCATCCCCCAGTGGTGGAGTGACTGAGCATATGTGTGGCATTGAGTTGCAGTCTGGAGTTAAACCCTGACAGTTACAAGAGCTGAATTTTTGAGCAATCAGTCTTTTCTGTTTTCTTCTTGGAGAGGGCTGCCTATTAAGGGAGAAGTGGGTAGGAGTGGGTAGTGATACAGGTAGCAGCTGGGCAGCTTTCTTACAGTTTTTTTCCCCTTGCAACCTCCAGGAAAATACTGTTTGCTAATTGCAAATTGCAGGTGTCCGAAAAGAAACAGTTCTGGTTTATAAAAAAGAGTGTTATATGGAAGGAAAATTAATAAACAATCCTTTGTTCCAAAATATCGTTATATTTATTCCATATGTGTGTTTATTGCTAATGAACAGAAACACCTGGGGCAGGGTTGGTGGTGATGGCATTGAGAAATGGGTCAGAAACAGTAGGAAGAGTTGAACAGTGTTCTGCAAGGTGACACTGTGCAATAGCAACACTGTACAAATACCTTGAGTGCTCTGAACTATATTTTCCAGCATGTTGTCAGAGAAGAGGCTGTTCAGTGCACAGACTGGAAGTAATGGACTTCTGAGTGACCCATGTGAATCCAATAATGATTCATCTTCCCCATGTGATATGCTACCACTGCAGTTGAGGGACTAAAGAATTAATCCCACAGTGGCACGGAATTTGGAACCACAGGAATGTTTCCCAGGATCATAAAACCCATTTGTATTAGACTTTGACCCAGACGTGTAACTCTGTGTGTCAGAGAACTTCAGTCCTAGGCAGCACCACTGCCTGTTCACAAATCTTACTCTTGGCTATTCTGGCTTCAGATTTTGGGCAGTAAAGTGGTGAGTAATAAATGAGGTATAGATGGAAAGAGTAATTGTGATAAACTGGATTATGATACAGGTGACTTAGGCAGACCTGTGTCACTTGCAACTCGGTGTGTACTTAGTGTTCACTTCACGCTAGTCAGTACCAAAACCGAATAGGTAAGAAGCAAAGTATCTTGACAATGTCAGAGACTTTTAAGATACATGTGGGAACTAATCTATGCTAGTAAGGCAGGGTGATGGGAATATCTGTTAGGATGATTCCAAATGAAGGTATTCTTGAATCCAGTCATTTTGGCGTAGCAGAGGAGTTTGCAAGGGCAACCATATTTTGTATTTCCTGTGTGGTCTGTAAACTAGTTTTCTCCTACAACACTCCCAGAATATACCAGAGACAAAATAGTGCTAGTAAGGAAAACTCAAGTATGCTGCAAGCAACAGTCATTTTGGATAATTTTCAAGTCTAGTGTTGACTAGAACTGCAGCTTCCTTTATATTCAGAGAGAATGTTTTCAAGGACAAATACACCTGCAGTAAAGCACAAGAAAATTAAGAGTCAAGTGCGCCAGAACACAGGGAAAGTCTATGGGAACTAATCCCTGCTGCTTTTTAATATCATAATATAATACTATTGCTATTGCTTTGATTTTTATGAAGCAGTAATATGGGGGATCCACCACATTTGCTTAACCAGCAGCTAATTTGGCCACTTGTTTCTGTAAGTGGTTGCATAACTTATGGTCTCATTGTTTCTTCTTTATGAAAAATGTGAAAAGGAGAAAAGTAATAAAGTCTTTTCGATCACTTTACACAGCTTAATTAATTTAATTTAGAAAAGAGGATGTGAAGTTAATTCAGAATGCTGGTTTTTTTGATTTAATAGGTTTTTGTTCCTACTTAGCACTGTGGTATAGAAGTGTTCAGGATAAAAGGCAGAAAAGAATACATTTCATAGGCCTAAGGGAATTTTAGGTTAGTTTTGTGGGGTTATACTCTATGTAATCACTTTATATTTTTTTTTAAAATCTCTCTTATATGCAATTTATATCACAGAATCACAGAATATGTTGACTTGGAAGGGACCCATAAGGGTCATCAAGCCCAAATCTTAGCCCTGCACAGGACCATCCTCGAGAGTCACACCATGTGCCTGAAAGTATCATCCAAATTCTTCTTGAACTCTGTCATTCCTGGTGCTGTGACCACTTCCCTGGGGAGTCTGTTCCAGTGCCCAACCATCCTCTTGGTGAAGAACCTTTTTCTAATATCCAAACTAAACCTCCCCTGACACAACCTCAGGCCATTCTCTTGGGTCCTGTCACTGGTCACCAGAGAGATCAGTGCCTGCCTCTCCTCTTTCCCTCACGAGGAAGTTGTAGACTGCAATGAGGTCTCCCAATGAGGTCTCCCCTCAGTCTCCTCTTCTCCAGGCTGAACAGACCAAGTGACTTCAGCCACTCCTCATACGGCTTCCCCTCAAGGCCCTTCCCTATCTTTGTTACCTTCCTGTGGACACTCTCTAAGAGCTTAATATCTTTCCTATACTGTGGTGCTCAAAACTGCACACAATATTCCAGGAGAGGTCACACCAGTGCAGAGCAGAGTGGGACAATCCCCTCTCTCGATCGGGTGGCGATGATTTGCCTGATGCCCCTCAGGACATGGCTGGCCCTCCTGGCTGCCAGGGCACACTGCTGACTATGCTTTCCCATAAAAGGGACGCCCAGGAAGCCATAAAGCTTTGTTATGTATCTGATAGCTTTTGCAATTGTTGCCCGAGAGACCACGGAGAAAAAGACTCCAGGCCAATTTAGAGTATAAGATAAGACAAAAAGACCAGGTCCTTTAATCAGGCCCAAAGGCCCAGGGAATACACACGATGCCCATGCACCCAGACAGTGGTTCTATCATTGTATAACAAGGTCCATCCAATCCCAGAACTATCCACCCCTAGTTCTGCTCAGTTCTGCCCCCTGACACAACCCTTCGGAAATTGGGTCTGGGGTCTTTGGGATCCCTTCTTTCTCATCTTCATCTTCTTCACAGCACATAAATTCCTTGGAGCTCCTTCAAAGTTCTGGACTTGAAGATACAACTACACAACTACTTCTAAAATCTACAAAAAGCTAAAAAAATCCAAAAAGCTCTGAGGCATCACAATCTTTGGAAGCAAACAACTACAGAAGTATAAAGGTAACAGATAAAACACCCTCTATTTTTGAGGAATGAGTGGATAACCAGCTCCTAAGATGTTTCCTTAGACCATGTCTGACAAGCCATTTCCCTTCACTATGTTTTGATATTTCAAACCACCTAGTTCTGGTGTACTATTATTAGAAATTACTATTTTAAATGAAAATCAGACAATTTCAGCAAGAAGTTAAGGTAATAACAAGCAAACAAGGAACTTTTAATTAATTATAAGCAAGATCCAATAAAAGCCTGTTTAAATATTGATTGAAATGAAGTATTCATATTTCAGCTGTTGAGTTCTACACATTTTGTAGTATCTTCTACAATTTTATATAGCTACTGAAGCACAATCCATAAGGCAGATCATCAACCACTTTGAGTTGTAAAACTCCATTCCTATCATAAATTTCTTGAATTTCTTGAATTTCTTGAAACACATTACAGATAATCAAATTTTGTAAAATATTGTATGGAGTATGTTGTAATCTATGTATTAGGGAACCAGCTTCAAGGCTTATCCTTGTCTGACTTTCTGCTATCCTGTATATATTTCTCTCCATTTGACCCTCTTAAAATCATACATGCATACATATAGAAAAAAGGTCACGCCCAGAACTGCTCCCTAAGCAACTCCACTTTATTCTAAATCCACAGAAAAAGGATTAGTTAGCACCTGCTGAAAGTGAACAAAAGAACACAAGGACAGAGAAATTCATGTGGCACATTATTGAATGCATTCTTCTTGAAAAGCACTATAAAAAGAAGGAGGGTTATACTGGGAAGAGAGAGTTTTACTTTGCTTTCATTATACATTCCTAGGTTTGGTAGGGTTAATAATCTGCTTCCTTCCACTGAAAGTGAGAAAGAAGATCTCATGAAGATTTAGCATTATCCTTCCCTCCTTCTTTTTTTGTTATAAAAAAGGAAGAGAGAGTCCCAAATTACTTTTCACCCAGTTCATACAAAGAGTAAATTCAGTGATGAAATAGAAATGAGAAAGCTGGTGGAAAGAGTTTCGTATTAATTATCAGAAAAGCAGATGGCTGCAAAAAGGCCTCCTAAAATCTAATGCACTTCAGGTTTAATCCTTTTATGTCATCAATTCTTGACTACACCAAATGAATGATTTAAAAAAAAAAAAGAAAGAAAGAAAATGAGAAGATGGAACTATGAGATGGGCTAAGTGAAAAAGAGGTGTGATACAACTGCAGAGGTGGGAAGGTAGAAAAAAGCAGAAAAGTAGAAAGACAGTCAGGATATTTGCAGTAAAAGGATCAAAGGATAAGTACAGAGTGTTGAGAAGAAGGTGAGAAATGCTGGTGGGTAGTGAAGAAAAAAGCAGGGGGAAAAGGACAAATAATTGAATGAAGAAGTGAACTCTGTAGTGTTACACATTGAGCTAGAATGACAGGACAGGTGAAATGAGTAGACAGAGATATAAAAATCTTTAAAAAATTAAATAAAATCAAGTAACCTATCATATGAAAAGGAAATTAACAGACTTTAAATGAAACTGCTGAAAAGGAAGTAAAGGTAAAAACACAAAAAAAGGCACTGATATAATTTTTAGTTGTGCATAGCAGTAAGTATATTGCCATAATATTAAATCACTACATTGTAAAAAAGACAGAAGATGTTTATGGTACTCTATTTCAAGAAAAATATCAAATAGGAAATTCTGAATACACTTCTAATTAGAAGGATCTGGTTCAAAGCCATTTTTAATAGTTAGAACTTCCGTAGTGTAATACCCCTTTACTCGGCACTGGTGAGGCCACACCTCAAATCCCATGTTTGGTTTTGGGCCCCTAATTACAAGAAAGACATTGAGGTACTGGAGGATGTTCGGAGAAGGGCAGCAAAGCTGGTGAAGGGGCCGGAGCACAGGTCTTATGAGAAGTGACTAAGTGAGCTGGGGTTGTTTAGCCTGGAGAAAAGAAGGCTCAGGGGAGACCTTATTGCTTTCTATAACTACCTGAAAGAAACCTATAGCCAGGAGGGATCAGCCTCTTCTCCAAGGCAACTAGTGATAGGATAAGAGGACATAGACTCAAGCTGTGCCAGAGGAGCTTCAGGTTGGACACTAGGGAGACTTTCTTCACTGAAAGGGTAGTCAGGCATTGGAATGGACCACCCAGAGACACAGTGGAATCACCATCCCTGTAGGTGTTCAAGAAACAACTGGACATGGCACTTAGTGTTATGGTCTTGTTGACAAAGTGGTGATTGGTTAAAGGTTGGACTTGGTGATCTTGAAGGCCTTTTCCAACCTTAATGATACTGTGATTAGAGGAAAGGGCCTC
>NW_020897694.1:199921-244205 GCF_003984885.1 Neopelma chrysocephalum | reverse complement strand
GTGGTGGGATCACCATCCCTGGAAGCATTCAAAAATGTATAGGTGTGGTGCTCAGGGACATGGTTTAGTGGTGGAACTGGCAGTTTTAGGTTACTGGTTGGACTTGATGATCTTAGAGGTCTTTTCCAACTTTAATGATTCTATGGTCACTCACAATTTTTTTTTCCCCCTCAACACACACACCACTGTACAACACTTTGATCCTTCTTAAATATACATATACTGCTTCCCACTGCAACCAATACAAGAGATAATAAAATTCAACGCTCGAGGAAGGTAAATACCTTATTTCATTCTTCAGTATTGTGCATAGCTTCCCCATCCTTGAGAATAACCTCCATTCTTTTTCTTTCCCTTCTGAAATAGAGATACTGAAGATGCCTTCATGAGAAAGGGAATTAGGATGAAGGAAGTCAGAGACCAAAAAACAAGTAGACAGATGACTGAACAGACAACATCACTGGGGAAGAAAAAACCTATTAGGACCAGTAGAATACTACTTCGAGAAGCCATCGGTATATGGGTAGTTATCATTGTTATTGATAACTTACAGGAAGAAATCGGCAGTTTCTTTCATTAAGTGGCAAGGTTTTGACCACTGTGAGGAGAAGCTGGGGCTGTCTGGTCCTGAACAGAGAGCCAGTTCCAGCCATCTTCAACAGACCCACCGCAGGGCACAGCTGAGTTCATCACTGATGCTAGTGACAGCTCTGGGAAACCATATTTAAGAAACGGTAAAATGACTCACAGAAGAGTGATTGAAAAAGAGAAGAGTGAATGACAACCAGAAGAGTGATAACAACCCAAGACCAGTGGAGAAGAAGGGGGGTGAGGTGCTCCAGGTACCAGAGTGGGAATTACCTTAAAGCCCATGGAGAAGAATACGTTGAAGTAGGTTGTTCCCCTGCAGCCTAAGGAGGACCATGCTGGAGCAGATATCCACACTGCAGTTCTTGGAGGACCCTGCACTGTACCAAGTGAACACTCCTTAAAGAGAGGCTGAGGAGAGTTCATGCTGAAGCAGGCTTCTCTTGAAGGATTGCATCACACAGAGAGGACCTACACTGGAGCATGGGAAAAGTACAAGGAGGAAGGACTGGCAGAAAGGATCTATTATGAACTAATTGCATCCCCCCTATACCCTATCTCCCTGAACTACAGAGGAAATGATGTTGAGCCCTATAGACTGTGGGGAGAAAGAACTTGAGCACGTGATGATAACTGGTGAATACTCTCCTTGTCTTTTTATCAACCCACAAGCTTTTTTATCTTATTTTCCTCCACCTGTTCTGTTGAGGAAAAGGAGTGAGAGAGCAGCTGGGTTGGTTTCTGCACAGCAGCACCATATAGTTATACAGTGACACAATGGCTGTTTCGGTATTTCCACCCTTCCCATGTGAGTATACCTGCTTGATTTCATGCTGGATAGGTAAATGCATGTAGTAGAGATTAAGAAAGCATTTAGATAGAGTTGTCCTCTTATTTATATTATAGACAGTAATCCAAAACTTTGTTGACACATACAAGGCACACGAAAAATATGTCCC
This sequence comes from Neopelma chrysocephalum, assembly GCF_003984885.1. Taxonomy (NCBI): domain Eukaryota; kingdom Metazoa; phylum Chordata; class Aves; order Passeriformes; family Pipridae; genus Neopelma; species Neopelma chrysocephalum. Next base: position 242,658 of record NW_020897694.1, on the reverse strand, counting down.
TTGACTTCGCATGCAGTCCTCTCCCACATCTGAAGGCAAATTTATCCCTGTTTTAAGAATAATATTTAAAGATGACTGCACAGTTAGTGCATAATGACTGAGTTGGAGAAGTAACGTGAAATTTTAAGCCTGATTCTCTACTGCTTTGTCCATAAGGCGATGAAATGCATCATGGCAAAGAGGACAGACCACAGGGAAAATGAAAAGTAACCAAATGCAGCTTCCCATCTTTAGCTGCAAGCTGTGTTTCTCAATTAGATACCACAAAATGATGTATATGAATCTGAGTGATAACACTATTAACTCTCTGGTAAATTAAAATTATTTATATTGGTCATCTTAAATGAGAGCAAAATACTTTTACCCACGGGGGAAGAAAGACTGTCTTTTCTTCAAATGTGTTCAGCATAATCCCTGACTTGGGACTCTACAGATTACTACAATTCAAATGTTGAATCATAATAATTATGTTAGAGAATTAAAAAACAGTATTGGGACTAATTTTGTATCCTTCCACTTGAAAATCCAGGCTGCTTTAGTTATCTTCAGTCAAGCCATACACGACTCAGAGGGAGCCACAAAAAGAACTAAAAATAACCTTACATTGCTTTCCTAGGCATAAAAATATCATACTTTCACCTTAGAATCTTCCTGGGACAGAATTAAATTCTGCCTATGTCCCACTTGGACAGTGAAAAATTTCTTTTCTAAAATCTTCTTCTTAGAATTAGATTTTATGTACAATTAAGAATAAATGCACATAATCTGCTTCAAATAGGCTCATAAATAACCTGTCAGTCCGAGCAGGTGTCTGTTGTGCATGCACAAGTGGAATGAGTCATAGGACAGTTAAGTGGAAGATATTAACAAGGCCAAGAGCAAGTGGGGCTCTTTAATAGGAGTGTGTAAGCAGATATGTTTCATACTAGACTTCAGACCCCAAGTGTTATGACTTTATTAATCAGAATTAAACTGATTTTACATGAAAAGGAAGGATGCTTTTATGTTAAGCCATGATAACCTCTGTGTCAAACCTCTCAAAATTTAAATAGAACAACAATAGAGTTTATGTTTTTTTAAAGATAAACTATTGCTTTCTCCATGTGAGGGCTATTACACCCTAGTTTTTTGTTACTAGAAGTCCTTTGAAGTAGTGGTGTTATGGCAACCAAAAGGATTAATGATGAGGAAAATTAACTCCTTAGTGTACTACATATCCTGAAATTTCCAAAAATACTATACTCCCAAAATATAATGTTAGAAAGCACTGCAAAAGGAATGTGTTCTTTTTCAAAGGTAAATTATGCTGTAATATAATTTATTTATCAATATTAATAACAATTGTCATAATAATGAAAAAGTAGTCCAGAACCATTTACTTTTAAAAAGAAAGAAAAAAAAAAGGCAGAAGAGAAAGATTGGACAGAAAAAGGTGCACAATATGACTTTGAAGGACAGTCTAATACTCTAAACACCACACAAGAAATACTTTATATATTTATGCACCATGGCAATTTTATAAACTTTTAAGTTTTCTTTTTCATTGCATTTTGTACCTCTCAAAATGAATTGATATTCTTCCATTGTGCTTCATTTCCATTTTGAAAGAGACAAAGAATTTCCTGCATGAAAATACTCCAGAAAGATTTCCAAGGTTAGCTTTATGATAAAGATATTTTCAAATAAATACAATTATTGTAACACATTCCACACTAGATTCTGATACTTTTGCATCTTGATTAGCATCAAATTTGTTTTATTGAACAGCTTTATTCTACCAGTTAAAAATTAATCATTATTGTTGTGTTAGGGTTTATTATCCCACACATAGTGCACAAAGTAATACAAATATTCATGTCTCTTCAGGCTGAATAGAAAATGGATGCTATATACAGTCATGCTAGAATCTTGCCCTGAGAAGATTAGTAGAAGTATTTAGATTCTTTATGACATGTGAAAATATTGAGATGGGAGAGTTGCTTTCTAGCAATCTTCTTAAAAGAAACCCCGTGCTAAACCCAAAATCTACTACTGTACACATATATTGGGAGATATTCATAGAAAGGTTTGAATGGGTTATTTACATACAGAGTAGTGAATTTCCACATTGTTTTTCAATTCCTTTGGGCTTCAATGTCTTTTCAGGGTGGTTTGGGGGTTTTTCTGTGTGTTTGTGATTTTTTTGGTTGGTTTGTTGGTTGTTTTTTTTTTTTTTGTGAAAGAAAAATCTTAGTAATTTTAAAAGAAAATGAATGAATGCAACCTCCTTGAGGAACAATATTTGGGTAAATTTTATTTTTCCAACTTTGAAGCTATAAAAATCTGATACTTTCTTAAAGTATTCAACACTTTTTTGCAGATCCTGGGAATTAGGCAGTCCTGAAAAAATGGTAGTCCTGATTTTATAAGACCTAGTACTTATAATAATTTCCATCTGTAAAAAGGGAATACAATGTTAGCTTCTGTAGAACAGATATGGTGGTTTTTTACAGTCAGTTATATCAGGGCAGTGTGTTGCATTAACTTTGAAATCTTATGCCATATTCATAATGAACAGTCATAATGAACATAGCCTGAAGTCAAATCTGTAGCATTTAAAAAACTGGTAGGTCCACACATTCATTGAATCCATTAAAATGACTTTGCTGTTTGACTTGGATACTGACTTGCAGAGGAGGTTATAGCTAGGAGGAGGTGGAAGAAGGTGAGAAGGCAGAACTAAAACTTTTATACATATATATATGTATATACATGTATATGTATGAATTTATTAATGTTCCTTCTAAGAACACCCTCCCTAATGTATGCAGTTTTCCACCACTGCCAAGCATCTGCATCTAAAGATCTAATCAATTGGAACATATATTTAGTGTTATTCAATTTGCAGGGATACCATGGGGATCATTTTATCCCAAATTGTTCATTGATTTCCATAATTGATATGCTTTCTCCAAATCATGCAAATAGCAATTACATTACTAGTGGCTTTACTAGTTTGAACTACTTTTTCTAAATGAAAACAGGAGAAATAAATTAGTATTAGCACTATTCAAAACTAGTGTTACTATAGCTCTTTTTCTGACATTGATAATACAGTATGAGTCATCACAAGTATCTTAAAACAGTGCAAGCCTTAACTATTTGTCTATTGCATATTACAGTCAAAAAAGCCCTGACTCATTTGCTCACAGGTGTGAACACTTAAAGGCTTACATAGTATCCTACTGTATTTTCTTGACTTTTAGCTGCCAACTGACAGTCCATGAGTTTTACTGGTTTTGTTTTACCAATCAGCTGCTTACATTGAAGATATTGTGGACAAAGAGGAAAAAAAACCCAAGAACATATTTTTTTATGATTGAAATCTTGAAAATTCATTCAAATACTTATTATTACTCCAGATTCAATTATTACAGGATAAAGAAAAAAAAGCAAACAGAAAAGATAAAATTAGTACTATTTTACAGAAAGAAGTTTTATAGTAGGCAACAGTTATTTACTCTCTTGATTATCCCTGAAATGTGTTTCATCCAATTTTACATATGACATTATTTAACTGACTATTTGAGAGCTGTTTAAAGACATAGTATCTCTAGTGCTAGTATGTGCCTCTGGCATTATCCTATCTTTTTAATCTATTCTCTGTTCCTATTTCTCAAGGCTTCTGCTTTCATAATGACCTGTATTTCTCTGTACTACATCACCACATTAGAGTTATAAGTGTATCATTCTGAACAAAATAGTTGCTTGTTTCTCCTGTTAAATGTAAAACTCTAGTTCTGTCATACAAACATAAACAAAAAAACCCTAACCAAACCAGTCAACCAAACAAACTTGAAGAATGTAAAAATTAGGTTCTTGGTATTTAAAAAAAAATCAGCCAAAGAGAGTCTGACCGTCTCATTCCTGAGACCTTGCAAAAGCCAGACTGTAGCCTAATACTAACATTGTCAACATTGTATTACTTGTCTGCATGACTCCACAGTCTTAAATGAAGTCCACTCCATTTAGGGATTGTCAGGGGTGTTCAGTGGTTTTCTCAGTGTCTAGCAGTGTCTAACATGCCCATGCACAGGGGAATACCTGGTTTCAGCTAGTTAACTATCTCCTCATTGCTTCAGGAACTGAACAGTTTCTAGTATGTCCTGTGCTAGCTATGTAGTGCTTAGAATAACTGTCTCAAATAGGGACTTAGTATCATATGAGATATCCTGGACTATGAATCTTGTTATCTACCTGCCAATGTAGAGAAGCGTGGCAAGCTGACTTTGGGTGGCCATCAGGTGCCCTCCAAGTTCTCCATCACTTTAATAGGGTGGGGGAGAAAATACAACAAAAAGCTCATGGGTAAAGATAACAACATCACTCAGCAATTACTTTCACAGGTAAAACAGACATGACTACGGTAAAATAATTTTATTGCCAATTGATAACAGAGTAGGATAATGAGAAAATATGAACAAATCTAAAAACACAGCTTCCCCCAAACCCATCTGCTTTCTAGTCTCAATTTCACTCTGGATTCTTTCACCTCTTCCCCTTTGAGCTGTTCAGGGAGATGAGGAATGGGGGTTGTGTGCAGTTCATCACAGGTTATCTCTGCTGCTCCCTCCTCCTTCCTCCTCTCTTCCCCTACTCCAACATGGGGGCCCTCCCACAGGATGCAGCCCTGCACCAGGGTGAGTCCCAGGGGCTCACAGGTTATGACAGAAAATTTGCTCCAGCATGGGCTCCTCTCTATTGGCTGCAGTTTTTGCATGCAGTCAGCTCTAACATGGGCTCTTCACAGGCTGCAGCTTCCTTCAGGGCACTTCCACCTGTTTCACCATGGAGTCCTCCATGGTCTTCTGGTGGATATCTGCTCCACCATGGACCTCTATGGGCTGCAGGGAAACAACTTGCATGGTCATGATCTTCAACATGAACTGCAGGGGGATTTCTACTCAGGTGCCTGGAGCACATCTCCCCTGCTTCTTAACTGACCTTAGTGTCTGCAGGGCTGTTTCTCTCATATTTTGTTATTCCTCTCTCGCAGTTGCTGTTGTGCAGTGTTTCGTATCTCTTCTTATATATGTTGTCACAGAGGCACTACCAATGTCACTGATAAACTCAACTTTGTGCACCACTGGATCCCTCTTGGAGCTAGCTGGAACTTGGGGATCAGCCAGACAAACATGGGTGGGCAAAACTTCTCACAAAAGTCACTCTTGCAGCCCTACTGTTACCAAAAATTTGTCATATAAGATGAATGCAAGAAGCAAAAGTTTCCATAGAGTCTACATCACATCTCCCAGTGCCAAAGAGATGTCTCAGATACTCCAGGTTATTTTAATTAGCACCTGGCACTTACAATAGGACAATCGTACAAAGCCTCTAAGTGATATCAAAACTCTTCAGCTGACCAAGCATATTTTATAGTAACACAAATAACTCGGGAAGCTCAGTTGGTGGTGTTGATTAGAAGTTTAGTTCACTTGCCTTAACTTGGTAGGCTAGGGCCATTTTGGACACTCTGGGAAAATGCAAGATGCCACAAACTAGTTATCAGATATAATAGAGGATCCACAGAAACATAGTCTTTGATAACCAGGAGGGGAGGCTAGTCCAGGAAGATTTGAGTACTGTAGGGGCCTTAAAATTAGAAGAGATACATTTCTCCTCTGATTTTGAGGTTTTATTCATTTCTTCCTTCTTCCTCCCCTGTCCAAATACTTAATTTCAATACTAAGATGTTTAGAATAAGGTAATATATCTCTTCTATTTTAGAATACTCTAAACACCAAGTCATAAAATCAGGTTTACATTTGCCTAGTTAATATATAATCACTTTATGTATAATGGAGCAGCTTTGGTAGAAGGAATTGAGAGATATCTCTCTCCTGAATAACCTTCAGACTAACAATTAGTCAATCTCAATGGAAATTTAGTCTCAGATTCTTGAATTCAAGAACAAAATGAGCCTTTGTCTGTCATATCCTTTGTGATAGTTATCATCATGAAAAGGGGCTAGGAGTAGTACCACGCTTTTTAAAAGAGTGAAAAAGGAACAGGTTCAATATTTGACCAATTTTATATGGTTGAAACTGTCCTAGGTATTATTAGCTTGCATGAGCTTATTTCCTTCTCCACGGTGAGCTTGCTACTAATACAACAATAATACAATATATAGAAAATAACAAGGTTTGTGTAGGTGGGCTGTCCTTGAGCAACTCACTTGTGTGTTAGGAACCAGCAAGCTATATCAGTAATGAATGACTTATCTGTGAGACACCTTTTCCTACTATAATATTTTTATTGCATGAAATACAAGGGGGAAAAGGCCTTTCATATAAAATTTCCTTTGTGAGTCTCCAGGCTTATTATCAAAAATTTATTCAGCATGTTACTTTGTTTGAAGACACTGCAAAAATATAAACTGATTTGTGAAAAACACATCAAATCTTTTAAATCCTTTTTCATACATTAAATACAATCGTGAAACCTAACATTCCCAATTCTTCTGTGTCTAACATACTGTAATTACTTGCATCCACAGAAAATTAGTGTGCAGTGAAAGAAAGACTGTACTATCTTCATCTACTAATATGTACACTTACTTGTTTAGAAAAGAAAAACTGCAGGAGACAAACAGAAGATTATTCCCTCAATCTGATTTTGTAATATCTCCCAAGAATTTGTATTACATCTTGTAATAATGGATGAGAAGGTTTGAGGAACATTACTCAAGATTGTCAACATGCAAGGAATCACCAAGGCAAGGTTTTATATCCATATTTCATTAAGATAAAAATAGTTCCTTTACACTAAAAACTTGTGAAGATTGATCACTGGAGGTAAACTTCTTTATGAGAGATTTTCAAAGGTATAAAAAATGTTATGCTACCAGTTCCCATGTACTTTCAATAGGAATTGGGTGCCTGGCTGGTCTTCGTGTCTTATAAAAGTTTTAAGTCGTGGTTGCTTTTTTTCTGAACTACTCTCCAGTTGTGTCAATAACATTTGTCATTCTTATAATCAAACCAGGTACTTTTTGACAATTATTGATTAAAGTACTGCCATATATTTTTAAGATTGCTATAAGATTTTTCCATGTAATCAACAGACTCATCTAATTCTGACAAAGAATCTTTTAGTGACAAGAAGTGTATGAAATGTCTATTTTAATCTAATCTGCTTTAATGTAATAAGGTACTTCTGAGAAAGGTTACTTTATGGTCATTTACTGACTTAATTTCCTATGCATGGCTTAAGAATAGTGGTGAGCAAGCCATAAAGTTAAGATGCAGAATGGTCCTTAGATACCCAGCATGAAGAATTCAAAGAACTTGAAAACCCATGAGGCAAGTGATAGGGAGGAACCAACAAGATGGAAGTAAATAATGGGTATTATTGAATAGCTGCATAAAAGATGCTACTAAGTAGCATAATGTTGTCATGGTTTGAGAGCTCCAAAATCCAATTCCCGAGTCCCAGCCCTCCCTCCCACATCTCAACCCAGTGTGAGATGGGTTTTCCAGGCACCACACAAGACTCAAAATGGGGGAAAGGGTTATATTACAATACACTGTACAACAAATAAATATTATAATACATTACATACACAATCCCAACTATGACAAAACAGTATTTACAATAGATCAAATCTCTTCTCCCTTCCAAATAAAAGTCCAGGAGGGAAGAAGGGAAAGATCCTTTCCTCTCTCAGAGCAGCAGTCCCTCTAAGGCAGCAGTTTCTCTCTGTCTCTTCCATGCAACAGCTGTAGCTGGATCTTCGCCAATACACACGAGGGGATATCCAAGCCCCTCGGCCCTTCATCTCCAAACGAAGGTCTCCTCTTCCGTGGGCTGCGTTCCACCCAGACAAAGGTCGCTCCACCACAGTCATATCACAAAGCGCAGGGGGTCTTCGCGACGGTCTGTATCTTCAGGGGATCCAAGCCCCTTTTGCAGAGCTCCGTGCTCTGTCTCAAAACTGCCAGCTTGGCAGTGCCAGGGAGGAGAAACCCTCCTCCGCATTCCATTGGCTGTTCCGGTCCAGCTCCGGGAAGCCTGAGCTCCTCAGCTCCTCTCTTTGCAGTGCATGCTGCATTTTAGGACTCCTCTCAGGTGGGAGTCCACCACCCCCTCCTCTCTATGAGAGCAGAGGTCTCCAAGGAGTTTGGGGGAATTGGTTTGGAGTCCTTACCCCAAATTCTCTCTCTGTAGAACTTAGTTCTCTCTCTGCTGCTGCTCTCTTTCTCTTCAGACAACTCTGTGTCTTCTTGCCTGGCTGCAATGTCTGTTTGCTGCTCCTTGTCTACTACAGCCTCTCTGCCACTGCTTCTCCTCAGTCAGTGCTGTTCTTGCTGCCACTCCTACTGTCCACGGTGGAGGAAAAACTCAGCTACAGATACTTAGCCCAGTCTTACACTGTTCCAAGTCCCTGTAGCCCCTCAACCGGAAGCTGGGGGGGGCTGTGGCCCCCCAGAGGGGTTCCTGCCCCTTCCTCGTGGCTCACAACAGGGCCACCTCTCCTTCCAACAACTACAACTACTTTCTTTTCCGGTCTAAGTGTGATATGTTTATATTTTGCAGGAGCGCTGATTGGGTCAAACCCCAAGGGTCACCACCCCTGGGGGTTTACCATTTTATAACTCTAGGGGGGACAACTGTTTCCTCCCACCACAAATGTATACATTTTTAATCCCCCAGACCAGTCAAAGAATCCACAGAAAATAACTTTTCTTCAGCACAACACTAATATCCTTCGATTTTTTCTGTGACCATACATGATAGTCAGATGTGCTGGATAAGAAGACAGACTGGGAAAGATATGTTGCCTGGAAAAGCATAAATGGGATCTAAAGGGACCTGTTACTTGATAATTCACCCATCAGACTGACAGTTTTTCTCCAGTCTATTGTTGTGTGTTTATGAATTCTTATGCACCTCAGTTTATTGTTAAATGTTATGAATTCTGTCATATCTCCATATTGCCTCCCTTTTCTCCCTCAGATTTTCCCTCCAAAAGTTGTTTGTTACCCTGTCTCCCCAGTTTTCCCGCTCCTCTGCTGCTCATTGGTCACAGCCTGCCACCATGCAGGGAGAGCTACCATTGGCTCATTTCCTCAGAGACCCGAGAGTTCCGCCCACCTTTCCCCTATCCCCCTATCACACTCTTCCCTGAGTTGTCAATCTCTTGCGCCTCCCCAGGTTAGAATCCACCCCTCAAACCTACGTTATTTAAACCCTTGTTTCCCCCAAATAAACGGCATTGCTGCACGAGACCTCAACTGTGTCAGAACCCTTATTGCAGTGTCCGGTCCCATTTCCCTTCCCCCCATGGACCGCGGCAGTCAGACAGTGTAAAAAAGGAGCCAACAGTCAGTGATGTCATACACTTCCAGTCAATAGATCAAAAGGGATTTGGATGAACAAAAAAATATTTAAAAATTAATCCACTGAGGTTGGACCCATAAGGTAATTTTCTTTTTTTCCCTTCTTAACTAAGATGGTGAGACCTTGTGAGTGGCACAGTGATTTTTCCCAATAAGTAATTTTTGTTTGGTTGAGTTTTTTTCCCAAGTTGCTGCCTCATTCTTTAACACTGTCCAGTGGGCAGCTTTCTTCATGATAAAAAACCCCACAAAAACAGAAACAAACAAAAAACCCTCCTACCATACTCCCCCCCCCCCCCCCCAAAAAAAAAAAACAAAAAACAAAACACATTCTCTTCAACCAAATACTTTGGATGCCTTCAAGGGCTATGATGGATTGTAAATGATGGTGCAATGCAAAGGAGACCAGGGAAATACACAGGTCCCCGAAAAGTATAAACATGAGAAAATAACAAAGGCACCAAGTGTACAAACACTTGGTCACTTAATGGACAATGAAGGAACGTAACCTTTGGAGCTGACTAAAACTGGTTTTAGTAATAACAAATAAAAACACAGCATAAGTCTTCAACATATGCAAAATACAGTACTTTTGGATATAACAGGGAAGTTTAAAACCATGTAGAAAGAGCAAGTAAGCAGACCATGTTAACTAACACAGATAAAACCTCAAGCAGACCTTATGTGAGGAGGGAGAACAGTCAATGTTAAAAACACACTACTCTCAGAAAGGAACATGGGATACTGAAGACACTGTAATCTCCCCCATTTTCTCTCTAAAGAACTAGAACACCCAAGGGCAGTGTAAAGGCAATAACAACAAAGAAAGGTGTAAATTCTAGAAAGTCTCTGTGTAGCATTACTGGAAATTAGTGTACTCTTCTCACCTAAATTTCATGTGATCAGACTCCTTGCACTTACATATTTGCTGTTAAAATTTGTGGAGGGACATCTGGAATTTCATACAGAAAGAATTTTATGACCTGAAACCCTCAGATAATAGAAATTAGATGAAAGGAATACAAAATTCAAGGTCCCAGGAACCTCTGTTGTAAGGCAGAAAAATGTCAGCTGGAGATAACTGGAAAGTAAAGGCAGTCACCACAGTATGGTGGGGACCCTTATACATGATGAAACCATTAGAAAAGAAAACTCTGAGATAAATTATGGAGATACTTCCAGTAACAACAGAAAATATTCAAGCCATTTCATAATTTACTGCTGAGATTAAGTCAGAATAAGTTACACTGTCTGGCCATCTGTTTAAAATGAAAATAAACTGAAACTTGAAGACGACTAGCAAGTGAGTCTATTTTATGAGATACGATAATAAGCTTTTTGAACAGAACAAAGACTAAGATGAGTATGATTATCATTTATAAACATTCATAGGGTGAAACGCACTGGGGAAGAGCTATTTATTTTAAAGAACAGTGATGGCCAAAGGAGGAACTGGTCTAAAATTCATAAATTCACATTTGAAATTAAGACCTTTAGAGATGTAAGGTTTTGGGAAAGTCTTCCAGTAAAGACAAGAAAGAAAAAATAAACAAAAAGCAATTACTGTCTCAGTATAAGGTATGCAAAGTGATGAATGCTGTTGCAAGGAAGTGACTTCATTAACAAAAATTTCAAAAATTTACTTCTCATCTCCGTTTTTGATAACACTACAAACTCTTACATTTTGTTGTACAAATGCATTCAATAATTTTTGTAAACATTTCTACAACAAAGCAACTTGTAGATGCAATAAAATCTCTAATACCTAGCTTGCAGATAATAAGGTATGTATTATATGAACTTGGCGAAATTAAAAATATTTCATACATATATTAAAAACAACACCATATTTCTATATGATTTGACAATTTGTTTCTTATAAAATTAACAAAGAGCTGAAAAAAACCTCTTCACTCTTTCCCATCTAATCACCTACCTGTTAGCATGACAATAGAGTTGATTGTCCGAGAATCCTAAAAAAATTAGAGCAAAGCAGTCCATATAGTTTTGCATTCGACTGATGTGAAAAGAACATTCTGACATCTCAATTAAACCTGTGTTCAAATCTCTATTAAACCCATGGAAAAGAACCTCACTGCAAAAATAAAGATCTTTCAAAAAGATTAAATTTGTAATATCTTTGCATACATGCATGATTTTTTTCTCCTGATTCTGGAAGAATAATAGCATTTGTTACTATCACCACATTATGCAGATGCTTTAAATAATATTTAAGATATTCATTTATCCTAAATAATGAATGACTGTTTTCCAGAGAACTTCAAAGTCTATTAAAATTAGAGAAGTCAAGAGGTAAGACACATCTCTTAAATCCTGTCAAAATAACAATTGAGAATGCAGGAATGACATGTATTCAGTTCCAGTAGGATCCTTTTTACTCACTTCACAACTGTTTTAGTTGAATTAAGTACTGGCTCCTACTTTGTTATGGATACCAATATAAGATTTTTGTTCATTCTAACAGTTCTCCCTAGAACGTTTCTTTGTACATCCAAAACTATATGGAAAACATTATGCACATGTCCATGAATTTTAAGTTATAATTGTGTTATAAGGATGAAATTAATGTTTGCCCTAATATTATAACCACTGTGTATCTGTGTGCAACGAAATGCGTTTAACCCAATTCCTTAGGTAGTCCTAAGCAGCTATGCAGCTAGACTCTGCATAGATGAGACAATGGATAGATTTGAAATGATGAACAAACTTCAGACAAGAGAATTGATTCCTACCGCTATATCTACCACCTTTACAATTAAGCACTTGTCTAATGTTTCCAGGTGAATATTTCACACAGTTCTGAAGGGTCCCCTAGGCAGTTCCAGCTGTGTTTAGGCCAAATGGAGACACCATTTCTTCCTTATATATGTTAAGTAACGTGTTGGTTGGAGAATCTGATCACCCCAAGAACTTCACAAGTCAGTTCCTGATGCAGAATTCACTAAACTGTATGCAGATAATTTTAAATAGTCTGTAGAAATGGCTTTTGCAGTTGCAAACGTTGTGTAGGGCTGTTTTTGTATGTAGAGAAGTTGGCAGGTGTTTTGTAGACAGAGTGAGATAATAGAAATTGGTTATGTATACCCTGAAGTTGTCATGCAGGATCATGAGACAGCTGGATTATAAGGGTTTGGCGAAAGTTTAAGGTCTATCACTCAAATCATGCAACAGAGACTCTGGTAACCATCCAGACAGCTACTGGTTGTCATATTCAAGGTGTTTGATGCCCAGTGGGATCATTACACTATGTAAGGTATGCCAAGCTTTTTAAATTCTTTTTTAACAAACATTCTTACTGTGAGTCCTTGTGCTACAATATAGACTGTAATCAAACTAAAACTGATTAACAAAGGAAATATTAAGACCTCACCTCTATACACCTGGACCTGATATCATTATGCACTTTGTCATATCTTAGTTGTTTAGTAATTATTAGTTGCAGAAATAATTAATTGAATTTTCTTTGTCAACTTAATGCTCAAATGCTCAGTGTTGTCAGTGTTATATTTGTTGATTGCTGAATCATGACCCCCTGCAGAAATGCTGATATGCTATTTCATTATGAATATCTAAGAGAGAACACATTTGCACAGATAACTATGGCTCGATTTCCATTTGTAGTGTATATTGTAGTTACAGACTACATTGAAATGTTTGTAGTGTATATTGTAGTTGCAGATTACATTGAAATGTTCTAGGAAACTAATAGTAAGAACCTTTACATGGGACTTATTTTACTTTCAAAATAATTTAGGTAAATACTTTTAACAGTATTTTCCCAAGTTTAACAATTGCATTCTGACACAAGTCGTGTTTATAATTTTAATTTTAGTAATAATATTGTCATAAGGGTAAATAAAATTTTCTTTCCCAAAATAGTCATAAGGGAATAAACAGTGACTGAAAAGTCAGAAATTTGGATCTGAATGGCTAAATGTTAACTGCAGACAAGAGATGTCTTGGTATGAGGAATTTCTATTGAAAATTAGATTATAGAATTGGAATAAAATGAAAGTTTTTCAAAACTTAAAAATACTTTTCTTAAAAAATAATTCAACAAATAATCCCTTAGGTCCACAGGCCTATGGTTATAATTTTACAAATAAAACTCAGAAAATAATGAACTGTTCAAAAGTTTAGAACACAAGTGTCAAAGGAATTAGGTTGATTTTTAAAATATTTTTTACATTTTCATTAAAAATCTCTAGAAAAAATTCATTCCTTCAGTTTATTTTGCATCACATTACTCTTAAAAGATTATTTAGTTTCTATGGATGTGATGATTTTGCATTATTTCTTTCAGTGTAATGGAAATATATCTAATGAAGCAAGACCCCTCACTTTTAAAATTTAATGTGATACATGTACCCAATTGCAATGTATATGGAGATTACAGCTTAAGCTTTATGGTAATTATCAACAATACAGCTACTATTGACAATTAGGTACCAAGCTCAATTTATATGACAGGCATATGTATGTAGCTAACCACCCAGAGTAACCAAATGTAGTTGCATTAAAAACAACATTCTGTCATATAGAAAACTGATGCTGAATTTGTAGTCTGAAATATAGATGCAGCCTGGGAATTCATTTCTTTCCACTTCTAGGACATTATTTTCGTATCTTAGTTTTGGAGGATGTGTGTTATTATGTGACCAAAAAATACATATTTGTACAGCCTGCATAGATGTGAAAAGGCAAAAAAATCAGTCTTTTTACATGCTGTTGTGTATTTCACATCTCTTTGGACTACTATTGAGACAATTTATTGATTTTTATAGACTTCTTAAGTAAGTTTTAATCTGTGTTGTTTAATCCAACAGTTCTTTGCCTCTCTCTGAACCTGAGAGTGGGATGTGGGTGCCTGAACACCCATGAGTATCCTCGCTGCCCCCTAACTGCCACACTACATAGATATGAATTCTCTATTGTATCTGTAGAAGGTAAATGACTCAGACTCCTAAGACATATCAAATTGAACTAGACATGTATGATCAGGGAAATAAATTGCTCTCTGAAAATCAAAATACCTCCATCCACTGGAAGATACCAGCTTCCTATATTAGTGAGGAAAACCATACCTCAAACTGCAACTAATTCTGAGTTCTGAATGCACAGGTCAGTGTTGATTCTTTTTTTTAAGACAAGAAAGTAGATAGAAAAAATGATACATAAATATCATTTATGGATGATGCTTTAATGCCTTCACATAGCTGCATAGCTGGTTGATTACCCACACTTTTCTGTTAGCCTCATGTAAAACACGCAGTTCGATATCTAAAAGAATGGGACTGCATGTACAAATCCACAGAGGCTCCAGTGAAACGTTTCTTTATCCAGTGTGGTTATCCCGCATTTAAACCTTTAAATATTTAAATACATATTAATTTCAACCATACATCTTCTCTAGAGCATAAATGTTCATCAAAATGTTATCACAGTTCTTCTACTATGCCTTATTTTTTTTAGCCACTCACTTCTGTATTTAACATTTAAACCTCCACAACTGTGTTAGTAAATACCAACATCCAGAAACACTTTGCAAGTCCCTCAATTAGGATCTTCCCTGGAAAAGTTTATGCACATTATGACCCAAGCACACATTATTCCCTGTCGTCTTCCAAAAACAACTTCTTTCCCCTCCTTCCTAGACAGAAACTTATCTGCGTTATCAGAGAAGGGTTAGTACACTGGAACAAATTCACCAGTCTGGACTTCCGTAGGAGAAGGACTTCTGGAGGAACTGTGGCACGTTTTTTCCCTCAGAGTACAGGGCACTGTTTTAATCTTTAATGATGATGAAGTGATTAATTCATTACTTTATTTTTCCCCTCTTGGAGACGATTTCAAAATTGACACCAACCCAAGTGGTACCTCTAAAACCTGTTCCATGTACATTGTGACAATAGTAAAATGACATCAGCACCTCAACTTCTTTTTTATTTTACAGCTTCCTGTAGCATATCCAGAATATCTAGAAGACACTGGATGGATAGTTAATGGTATATATGATCTTCCCAAATAAAACGTATAAAGATTACTCTGTATCATGAAACAGAACAAGACTGCCATCAAAATTATCTCAGGCCTATTTCCTGGAGTATTCAGTGTTACCATCCTCCACCCCCACACCAATATTGTAGGTTAAACTGTCTTTATTTGGAAATCTATTTAGCATGACAAAAAGAAAAACTGTTCTCTAGCCATATCTGAAAAATAATGAAAGATACAAACCCTCTCTTAACCACTCCATTTTTATTACCTATATAAATATAAAATATATATAAATATATTATATTAGTTATAAGGAACAATATTTTGTATTAGATGAAAGTTCATGGTGGCAAAAGTCTACCATATAAACATTATTCATGACATTTTGTGGAATATCAGTATTTACTTTCTTCTTCTTGTAATTTTCAGACTTGAGCCAACTCAGGGACCATGACTGGTTGAAAATCAGAGAGTTTATATTTTACAATAAAAATACCCGGATTCAAAATCAAGCCCCATCCTCAAATCAGTTACATTTAATCTTTATACCTGAGTGGGAGTTTTGCATATATACTGACTCTTCAGCTATTCATTTTCTTTGGAATTTTCAAGGTTAGAGGGCAAAAGTAAAAGCAAAGTTATGTATGCAGTTCTGAGAACTGAACACCACATACTGCTTTTGAATAATAGATGATTTTGTTTGCAGGACATAACTGCAAACTGCTAAACCCTTCTCCTCCTCCCTGGCCCTCTGGCATTCCAGCTAAGATAATCAGTAGAAAGGGACTTGGCACCAAATGTAAATGTGAAACAGGATGGTGTGAAGCTGCTTTCCAAGCTGTTATAGGCAGCAAAAAACCAAAGATAGACTAAAAAAAATAATCCTATCTACAATGATATAAAGGAAGAAGAGGGCAGATATTAAGATGATAATTTCGGTGATCTGGAAATCTGGCTGTGAGTTCAGAAATGGTAAATTAAATTAAGTAGAGGAGAATATATCTTTCAAAACAGAAACTCCAATAGATAAAGCATCATTAGAATTTGGATACATTCACTCTGCAGGCAACTTTTCCTTTCTGCTGAGGTCTATCTTGCTTTAAATTATCCATTGTATCTATTCCTCACTTCTGTTAAAAGTCACCTGCAGTTCTGTAGAATTTGCAGTCTTGTGGGGATAATAGCAAGGGAAACAATGAGCTGTTTGGAAATAATGAAGAAAAAGAGAATAAGCTCCCCAAGTATAGGAAAGAATTGTTCAGTTATACAATATATTAGTTAAAAATGAGTTCAGGAGAGAAATGCAGATGGTGGCCTACTGCTTCAGCACAGCAGAGTTTTGTCAGTGGAACATTTTTTGAGTTGTTCTGCTTTGGACTTACAACAATAACTACCAGTGATGCACAGCTTGTGTTCAGAAGGCAGAAGTGAAGTAGTCCACTTGTGTGAAAGAACTGATTGTATAGGCATGATTCTAAAAAAGATGCATGATTTAAAAATATTTAAAAGCCATCAGTTGAGGGGAAAAAGAGTAGTTGCATCTTTTATCCTAGATCGTAGTGAGGTACTTACGTGGAATATAAAAGTACAGAAAGAAAATAGACCATTATGTCACACAAGATTTAAATTACTTCATAACAAAATTTTTCAGAATTAGAATTTCAGTTTTAGTTTTCTTTCTATGAAGAAATAGATCAGCAATACTGAGATAGAATCTGATGAAAATTACTTTGATGTATATCCTAATTTAAATCATTTTGAATGCACTAGCTCTCACAGTTATTATATTTTTTAAAATCCAAAATTTGATGTTACTTTTTGTTCCTTTTAAAAAATAAAATGATGATATTTACATCTGGTTTACATAGACAAAAGAACTACCTCTGAATACTACTTCAAATTTTGATCACTTCTTTTTGATTGCAGAAAGTATGCTTAGCCTGGGATTTTGTAAGACTTTTCATACATATTTTGAATTCTTTCATGAAGCAGCGTTTGTGTATGTAGAATTTACTGTATTGCCAACTATTAATTTTCAGAAGTTAAAGGAAAAACTCACAGGATCAGTTACAACAGTGGAAATTTAAATTCTATATACATATATATACGTATACATGTATATATATGTGTGTGTGTTTGTTTCTTTTGTTGGTCAGAGACCATTTTATTGCTTTTATACAGAATCACAGAATCACACAGAATCACACAGAATCACAGAATACTGCTGAATGACCACATAAGTGTCATTGAGCCCAAACCTTAGCCCTGCACAGAACCATCCTCGAGAGTCACACCATGTGCCTGAAAGTATCATCCAAATTCTTCTTGAACTCTGTCATTCCTGGTGCTGTGACCACTTCCCTGGGGAGTCTGTTCCAGTGCCCAACCATCCTCTTGGTGAAGAACCTTTTTCTAATATCCAAACTAAACCTCCCCTGACACAACCTCAGGCCATTCTCTTGGGTCCTGTCACTGGTCACCAGAGAGATCAGTGCCTGCCCCTCCTCTTTCCCTCATGAGGAAGTTGTAGACTGCAATGAGGTCTCCCCTCAGTCTCCTCTTCTCCAGGCTGAACAGACCAAGTGACCTCGGCTGCTCTTCATACAGCTTCCCCTCAAGGCCCTTCACCATCTTCATTGCCCTCCTTTGGTCACTCACTAATAAATTAATATCTTTCTTACATTGTGGTGCTCAAAACTGCACACAATATTCCAGGAGAGGCCACACCAGTGCAGAACAGAGCAGGACGATTTTTGACAAACTTTGGTTTGTGAAGTTAAAATATCATGGTACTCCTAAATAATTAAGAAAGTGAGAAGAAATATATACCATGATATGATATTAAAAAGTTTTTATCTGACAAGATCGCTATTTGTCTTTAATGGCGTCATTTGAACACTGTCCCAACTTCCTTTTGGTTGACATAATGGCATTATAGCTCTATCTTACAGGAGGAGGCTGGATTGCTGGGAACAGTGAGGAGTATAACAGATCTTAATCATGTGATCTCAGTTATATTGCTTCCTTGGCCCTTCTTGGCCATTTAGGGTGCCATAATATTTTTCCTTTAGAAAATATGTGTTCTTGATAACTATTAGAATACTCTTATATGACTAGACCCATTGAAGTCAATCGTGCTGATTATAGAAGTGAAGATAAAGACTTTTGTCCTTGAGTTTATAAAATGCACAAAAGAGTGAAAAAACTTTTTGTTATTCATATCTCAGTTTTAGCACAATAGCTCTAAAGTCTTTGTGTCACTCTCCGAATACTTGTAAGAAATGTAAAATAAAATCATTAGATAAGAAATAATAGTAAAATAAGATGCAAAAGCATCTACATTTTGCATTTCTGTCTGCTCCTGGTAAGCAGTTTAGAGACCCTAACTCAAACTATGATGAGACCAAAAAAAAGTTGGACCTTCCTTCTCAAGTTTCATTGTGACCCCAAGATTTACTTCTGAAACTGCTCTACGATCAGTTTAGACAAAACAATTCCTGTTCTGTTTGCAAAAAAGAACTCTTGTCTGATGTGAGTTATCCCGAAAGTAAATCTTCGTTCGCGAAGCCTAGCCATGAAAGCTAGATGGAGCTAGAGTATATTAGTATATTGCTGTAAATTTACTGATGATTGACTACTTGGTCTTTATCCTCTTGGTCAGGCCAATAAGTGGAGGTGCTAAAGTGGGGCTTGAGTTTGACTGTTGGCCACGTAAAAAGAACTAGTGCTCTTTCAATAAATATGCTTGGAACATTTTCCTATTAGCAGTAGGACTACTCTATAATGAAAAATATTTCATAGAAAGATAATTTCATTTTTTTTAATTAAAAACCAAATCCATTTACTTTTGCTATTGTGATTTCAATATCATAATTTAGTTTTTACTGTAATAAAATCTTCAATTTGAATTAAGTTCATTAAACTATTTACACAATGAAAAATACAATTTTAAATAGATATGTACATGTATGTAAGAAAATATCTAAAGACAACAGCTGGTCTTTTTAGTTAATTGTTACAATAAATTCACATTCCATTATAGAACGAACAAATTCACAAAATATTGAAATATTTAGTGCAACAAATGATCTGGTATATGACTTACTGAATATTAAAGATTTTTATTTAAAGATTCTTCACTACAGGGTTCATTTTGGGTGCAGTATTGATTAGAAAGGAGATGTGAACACTGTGAAGAAGTATAGTAAGTTAGCTGTCATATGACATGCAATAGCATGTTAATGTTAATGCTTCTTTTAACTTTCACTGTTGGCCCTTTCCCCTCACCTGTCAGGAATTACATCTCTCATTCATGAAATACATGTATAATTAAACCAGCTTTCTTTAGAAATTTAAAACTGATTAACTTCCTTTTAAGCAAAGAGCAGATCTGTCTATGAGATCTGTAGTACTGTGTTTGTATATTAACCAGTATCCAAAGCATATTGAAGCACACAATGTTAGAGGGGCTTTCAATTCATGGCATACAGTGAGAGGTTTCTCACTAGCACTTCTGTGATTCACACCACTGCAACATTGTATGTCATCCTATTTTTACTTTATATCATCGTATATTTCTCTCCTACATCCTGATTATTTAAACTTATGCAAACCAACTTAAAAAAAACCAGAAGAAACCCCAACAGATCTCATCAGTATCACCAAGGGCGTGGAAAATATGTCTCTTTGCAAGATGATAGCAAGTAACTGCAGAGAAAAAAAACCATTTTTTACTTTAGAATGTGGAGTTCTGGTCTTGAAGAGCAGAACAGAATGACACAGACAGCAACTTACAGCAGATTCTCGTTACAGCGTAATAACTTAATAAAAACAATTTAATTATTCAATACAAGCTGTCCTCGCTTTACTGAAATGTGAATGCTCAATGTCATTAATCGACAGGTCTTAAGAATGAAAATGATTTTTTCTAATAGTTCTAAATACCTTATCATGTTCTCTGACTAGGGTATCTAGTGTAAGCAAACAATGAATGTAATTTAATCCATGCAATTCAGTAAAGCAGAAGAATGAGAATAGTCTACAAGTAGTATTGTTGAGAAATTATCATGAGAACAATCATATCAGAGGTCTACTTCGTTCGTTATTATCCATTATGCAGCAGTCAGATGTTGCTTGTGCAAAAAGTGCAAGAAACTAATTATAAATGCCCTTGGTTTTCTTCTTAGTGATCAGCAGCTCAAAGACATCCCAAGACAAAGGTGATTCATTTGTTTTTAAGGGTGTTTAATTTTTTGCCCCCAACACCATGTGCTTTGTACTTGCTTTTTGAATCCATACAAACTTTTGTTTTACAAAATATTTTTATCAATGATTTCCATAGCCTAGCTGTTCTTCGAATATGTGCTGTTTTAGCCAAAATACTATTCTGTATTCTTTGAACCTAAGATATTCTGTTTGTGTCTTTTTTTTTTCTTTATGAGAAACTATGAATATTCATTCTCCATTCTTTTTCTTTTTGTCATGTCATGTCATAACTTCACGGATTTTAAAGTAAGTCTCTCGTCTTTTTTCTGGTTGAGAAGTCATTCTCTTAGTTCTTCCTAGAGTGGAATCTGCTTTATATCTTTCAACAGCAACTTTGTCAGTCATCTCTTTAACTCTTTTGATTCTATGTTTCTGAAATCAACACCCCAAAGCTAGTTGTAGTTTCCTATATGTGAGTGCATCACACATTTACATTGATTCATTAGTGGGTTTTTTTCCATTATTTCTTTGCTGATTCAATTGCACTGTATAATGAGGTCCTTCTGCAAATCACTATAGATGCTACCATTCTTGACTCTGTGAATAATTTTATAAGTGAAGTGTAGAAGTGAATATGCATGTGTACAGCATTTTGGCAAAGTCAATTTGACATAAATATAATCATTTTGGCAGCAAATGCAAATAAACATAAAATATGAAAGTACTCAAAATAGCTGCATTACTGAACCCTGTTTTCTTAATAACAGTGAATTAAGGATAACAAATCAACAAGAAAGACAGATAACCAACTTCTGATCCATTTGGGAATTATTTTATCTTCTTTTAACACAAAGAAATATTCGGAAACATTATCATGCCAGAATTCATCTTAAACAAAATGTATTGTTTAATTGCAGTGTCTACTATGTGAACCTTGCTACCTCTATGACCTTTTCACAGGCTGTGAAAAGAGACAACAACAAAAGTTATTCAGATATTTGGTAAAACAATGGTTAATTGTTTTTAGCGTACTTAGGGGCCATTTTTAAGTTAAGTTCCTGAAGGGTCTCTCTTGGGTCCCATCCTGTTTAATACCTTTTCCAATGACCTCGAGAAGGAAGAAACATACTACACCTAACTAAGTTTGTGGGCAACTCTAAATTTTATGTTCGTGTGTGCGTATATATGTGTGTGCATCAGTACGCATGAGGGCACAGCTGCCACCAGAGGGACCTAAAGAGGTCAGTGGAAGGAGACAACAGGAACTTCATGATAAGCAAATGCAAAGTCCTGCGTCTGCATGTGCTAGGTCTGTGCTGGTACAGGTTGCTGGTTGCCTCATAGCACAGTAGCTCTACCGGGAAAGCTGGGGTTCCTCATGTCCCATCAGTAATGAATCCTAGCAACTTACTGTGCTGCATTGACATAGATTTTATCAGTAGATAGAGAATAGTGAACATTCTCCTTTACTCGGCATGACATTATCCTGAATCATAGATTCATGGAGTGGCTTTGGTTGGAAGGGACCTTAAAAATCATCTAGTTTCAATCCCCTCTCTGAGTCCAAGGATCCTATGCACTAGACCAGGTTGCTCAGAACTCCATCCAGCCTGGTCCTGAACACTTCCAGGGATGGGTTATCCACAACTTCTCTGGACAACCTGTTCCAGTGCCTCACTAACCTCACAGTAGAGAATTTTTTCCAAACATCTAATCCAAATATAACTTGTTGTGATTTAAAACCATTCCACCTTGTCCTATCACTACCTGCCTTTGTAAAAAGATTGTGTAATGCCTCCTTTAAGTATCGGAAGGTCACAATTGGGTCTCCAAGGAGCCTTCTCTTTCCTGTGATGAACAACCTCAGCTCTCCCAGCCTGTCTTCATAGGTGAGGTGCTCCAGTCCTCAGATCATCTTGGTGGTTCTCCTCTGGACCCATTCCAATAAATCCACGTTTTTCATGTGCTGAGGACCCCAGAGCTGGACACGGTAGCCCAAGTGGTGTCTCACAAGGGCAGAGTAGTTAGGGAGAATGACATTCCTGGCCTGCTGGTCGCTCTTTTTTTGATGAAGCCAAGGATGTGGTTGGCCTGTGAGTGCAAAATGCTGGCTCACGTTCAGCTTTTAATCCACCAGAACCCCCAAATCCTTCTCCTCAGGGCTGCTCTCAGTGAGAATTTCTCCCAGTTTGTACTCCTGGCTGTGATTGCCCTGACCCAGGTGCAGTACCTCACACTTGGACTTGTTGAACCCCGTTAGGGTCTTGTGGGAATCAGGAATACTTCAGTTTAGTCACGCATTAAAAAAAGACATAGATAACTTGAGCAAGTCTAGCAGAGAGTGACAAATACTAATAGAATTTATGGCGTTTAGTAGCTGAATCTGGTTATGATATTGAATCCACCAAGCAGAACAAAAATACGAGTTAGAAATTATCAAATCTACTGACATGATAACAGAACATGATCCACGTCTCACTACTGTACAGGAATGCTGTGAGTACAACTGCTCAATAGACCTAAAACTACATATTGCCATGCAGCATCATTCCAAATTCACAGCTAGGCTTGGCTACATAGTCTCTTTCAAAGTACAAGTCTTAGCACCATGGCATGCTTTAATGTGTGACTGTGGTGTAATGCTGAGTGATAATGAAAATACTTGGCCCAAGTCTGATAATCTCTGTTCTAGAATTTCATCTGAGTATTAAACATTGGTGTTTGCCTTCTCAGCGATTAAAATGACTCACTTACTTGAGGTGTTTGGAAAATGTTGTGGGATATTTTGACTTTTGCCCATTAGTGAATGAAAGACAGTTCTTATTTCTGTTGTCACTCTTAAATTAAGGTTGTATGTTAAATTTGCAGTTCTGTGCACCTCAATGAAATGCTACATTTAGATTGATCAACCAGGTATTTCACTTTCAGAAATGCAGCTTACTTCAGCTTCCCATACGCTTCTTTCAGCACTTCTCTCAGCTTTTGTCATGGTTTGAGAGCTCCAAAATCCAATTCCCGAGTCCCAGTCCCCCCTCCCACATCTCAACCCAGTGTGAGATGGGTTTTCCAGACACCACACAAGACTCAAAATGGGGGGAAGGGATATATTACAATACACTGTACAAAATAAATAGTATAATACATCATATACAATCTCAACTATCTCTACCATGACATACAGTATTTACAACGGATCAAATCTCTTCTCCCTTCCAAATAAAACTCCAGGAGGGAAGAAGGAAAAGATCCGTTCCACTCTTAGAGCAGCAGTCCCTAGGGCAGCAGTTTCTCTCTGTCTTCCATGCAGCAGCTGTAGCTGGATCTCTGTCAATACACGAGGGGATATCCAAGCCCCTCGGCCCTTCGTCTCCAACGAGGGTCTTCTCTTCCGTGGACTGCGTAGCAGGGACAAGACTCGCCTCACCATGTCATATCATGGGGTGTAAGACCCTCATGAAGGTCCCTTCCTCAGGGGATTCACCCCTGAGTCAGAACGTCTCGAGCAGCTTTCAGTTGAAGGCCTTTTCCTCGAGAGTTCTATCAGAGCTTCCGTGCTCTGATCTCAGGCTGCTCGCTTCTCAGCAGCAGTGGGGGGGGCCCAAGGTCACCCCCCACACACATTCCATTGG
Source organism: Neopelma chrysocephalum (assembly GCF_003984885.1). NCBI lineage: Eukaryota > Metazoa > Chordata > Aves > Passeriformes > Pipridae > Neopelma > Neopelma chrysocephalum. Next base: position 218,429 of record NW_020897694.1, on the reverse strand, counting down.
CCATCCTGGTCCAGCTCCGGGACGCCTAAGAGCTTCTCAGCTCCTCTCTCAGCAGTGCATGCTGCATTTTAGGACTCCTCTCAGGTGGGAGCCCACCACCCCCTCCTCTCTATGAGAGCAGAGGTCTCCAAGGAGTTTGGGGGTTCTAGTTGCAGTCCTTACCCCTAAAACTCTCTCTCTGTAGTGGCTTAGTCCTGCACTTCGCTGCTGGCTCTCTCTCGGCTCTCTCAGACAACTCTGTGACTTTCTGCTTGGCTGCATGTCGGTTTCTGCTGCTTCTCCCTTATCTCTTGGCTCTTTGCCGCTGCTGTTTGTATGCTGCTGTCTCTGCCGCTGCTCCATCTGCCCACTCACGGTGGAGAAAACTCCTTCAGCTTCTCAAGTCACAGACCTCAGTCCAGTTTAACACTGTTTCCGAGTTTCTATGACCCCAGCTGGGAGGCTGGGGTCCATGGCCCCCCAGAGGGGTTCCTGCCCCATCTGCTCGTGCTTTCACAACATGGCTTCTTCTCCTCCTACAACTACAACTCCTTTCTTTTCCGGTCTAGTGATATGTTTATATTTTGCAGGAGCGCTGATTGGGTCAAACCCCAAGGGTCACCACCCCCTGGGGGTTTACCATTTTATAACTCTAGGGGGGAAAACTGTTTCTCCCCACCACAGCTACAAATACTGAACTTATAAACAGACTGACAACACTTCTGTTTGTGTTGAAGAAGGTAACTAAAATTTTCTTTCTTTTTTTTTTCCTTACACATTCAGCAATTGGAAAGACATTTTTAAATGTTAAAATTCAAAATGGATGAATCAGGATGAATTTATATAGTCCTTCTATCAACTCATAGTCTGTCCTATTATGTTTTTATCCATAGCAGTTTCATGTCACTCAGAAGTCTCTGTGAAATGAAAATAATAAAAAAGTAGGTTTTGTTTGATCATTTGCTATATGTAGGATCTCAAAATCAAGTATCTGCAGAAAGGAGTCTAAGCGGTCTCAGCTAAAGGCCTTGGGCTATGAAAGCTGGGGAAAAAACCTCAGTTTGAGGACCAGACCGGATATCACCGTTTTGGAATGTTCTGCCTAGACCCAGAGAGACTATGCTGTGATGTTATCAAGCCTCTGTATAAAATCCATTGTTGTTTTCCCCCTCTCTGTATATCCTGAGTATTCTGTAAACACTGGATATCTCTCCCCCATGCAAATCCTCAAAAATGTAATCCTAAAATGTTTTTTCCCCATGATGTAAGTGCAAAACCCAAAAGGTGTAACTTGGGTTTTTCCCTTACCTCATCCTTGTAAAACCCCCTGTTTGTAATAGCTCGTCGTACCCCCTGAATATGTAGACCCCAGACCCTTAAAATATCAGCCTGTATGTCCAATAAGAGATTCCAGATTCTGCCTCCAACTGGGATCATGTTAGTTTCTTTGACTCCCACAGCTATACACCATTTTGTGTGAACAGTTATGGCAATATAAACCCATTGAATAGACAGACTACACAGGCTTTAGAAATTTTAGAATTACAGTACTGCTAGCCCTTTAAGGACAAGTATCATCACGTAAGATCCAGACTGATCCCATTCTCTGAAAAAAAAGATGGTGAAATTAAACCCTTCCCATTGCAAGATTTCCCTGAGGAAAAAACTACTTCTTTCCTGGAGAGAACAGTCCAATTCTACAGTGATTAGAAATTCTATTAAAGATACCTGTTTTTACGGTATAACTTTCTGTGCAGTAGATTAACAGAAAGCTTTTATGGGCAGAAGGAATTTTATGATTACCTAATCCGGCTTTGTCAGTGCAAAGGTCATGGAATTCTTTACAGTACTTTCATCTTTTACTTCAGCTAAATCTTATTAGATACAAATCTATCTTTCAGGAGGAAGAATGGTCTCTCCATAAAAGTATCAAGTGCTGCAGAATTTACCACATTTTTGAGTAACAATCTCTTCCACTGGATGTTTATTTTTACTAGTTATTTGTACTCATTTAGTTTTTGATTTGTTGGTATATTTTATCTCTCTATTTTAAAGAGCTATGTAATTTCCAGCACAAATTGCTGTGCAGTTTCTTTCCGTTCTAGTCTACTGATGGGAATTTTCCTTAGAAAACACTGATCCAGAAGAATTAAATACAGTGATAATTTTGGTGCACAGTGGGAACTAGCAGATTGATTTGGTTGTCTAAATGTAGGTATCTGGTGTCATTTGAGATGCCTTAAAGTATCTAATCTGACTTCCAGCTGTCACTGCAGAAGAGTTCAAGTCATATCTTATGTCATATCTGCCTGTTCAACATAGATGCACTAAGACATCTAAAAATGGCACTAAGCATCTAACTGTGAGCAACTGAACACAGGCACAGAGAACTGTTCAGCTCATCCTAAAATAGACATCAACATTTGGTCAACTAAGTAGCTTTGCAGACACCACTGGGAGCTACTCAGTTATGTGAACATAGACACCTAAGCCTATTTGAGATGCTGTAGTGTATCTCAGATGTATGCCAGGACTGGCAGATATGGTGGTAGACTTATTAGAGACCTACACTTTTCTGGAGTGGCAGTGGGAGACCGTGCAGAGTATTCTAGGGCCTCTGAAAGAGAAGAAGGAGGAATTTCTAGAAGCTGATTTAAGTACTGACAAATAATTTAACCTAATGATAAAAGTTTTATTCCTCAGTGTCTTCTGCAAAAGGTGACAGTGACTCACTTATTCTTTAGGTACCTAAGTTATGAAGCTTATGAACCTTCTGTGTGTTTGGCTTTGCTTTGAATTCAGTGAGGAAGATAGATACACATCTCTCTCTTTCCCAGCCAACAAAATAGTTTTACAGAAGTCGCAGAATCACAGAATCACAGATGGTTGGGGTTGAAAGGGGCATCTGGAGATCATCTAATTCAGCATAGCTAGTATCTACGTCACAGGATATATGCTGGAGTAGTCACAGTAGTACACCTGTGAAGTTTCTTTTGCATTTGTGTGGAAACCCTGGTCCCTCTTCTAAAAGGGCCAGATATCAGCCTTAGGACCAGACTTTCACAGAAGGAATTTTCAAAGAGGTAATTGGAAGAACATTATACCATTCAGTTGCATAATAGTGAAGATTTAATGAGTAAGCTGCCAGCCCTGCCCTGATGGACCCTGTGGGGCCCGCACTGCTTCTGGACCCCAGCCCACAGGGACCTGCTGGCCCTTACAGCACTTTGACCCTGCCCAAGACTTGTCTGGCAGCCTAGATGTCTGACATACGGGTTTGACCTTTGGCTTAGGTTTCTGTTTGATGTTTGGCTCCTATGGATATTTTTTTCCAAGGGGCATTGTTTCTACACGTGATGCTTTCTGATTGGAATAATCAGCATGAACTACAAATGGCCTCACTCAGACCAATCTCTTTGATTTTCCACTTGCCCAAAGCCATTAACTGGGTCACTATCGCATTCTGACTTCCCGTCACAAATATTTTTAAAGGGTATAAAGTTTTTATTTCCTCTGTGTTTCCTTGTGCTTTTTTCCATGCACAACTAAGTCATTAGAGGAGGGCATATGTAGGTGCAGTGCTCACCAGTAAGTCTTCCCTTCATCTGTGTTCCTTTTGTTTTCCCAATACATACCAGAATTATCTAGAAGGTTGAGTGATGAGTCTCATTTAACTGCACGGTGCTATTTACCCTGTGACAAAGGTAACCGCGTAGCTTCTGAAAGTATAAACAGTAGAGAATAGTTTTGCTATTTTGCTTTTCCTTGCTACAGTCCTTGCATGGTTTGATAAATTTGATAAATTTCATTGGTGATTTGCAAAACACTTGAAATGAGTATTTTATAGGCAGTCCAAATATGCCATGGTTTAAATAACACTGTGTGCTGAATAAATACTCTACTCAAATATACAGTCTGCACACAAATAAATAAATACATTGTGCAGTAGACAGAAATTACTGCCTAAGCACTTCTTTTTGTTCAAGAGATATTTAAAAATATTTTTACCGCAAAGATAACTATTAATAATGAAAAGAACATAGATGAAGACAGAGCTATATTAGTCTAGAAATACATCTCTGAAACTAACTGCACCTCTATTCTTTACTTCAGAGAGAGATGTAAATTTTCTTTATGAAGTTATGCAGAAGTAAATCTTAGCTCCATTAGTATATGGTGGGTTTTCAGTTTTGTGTTTCAATTTGTTAACTGATAAACTAATTTCAGCCACTTACTGCCACGGTCCGAGGGGAAAGGGAATGGGACGCGGCACTGCAAAGAGGGTCCGGACACAGATGAAGGGTGAAGAAGCAATGCCACTTTTGAGGGAGAGCAGGGACTTAAATAGGGTAGGTTTTGAGGGGAGGATTCTGAACTGGGGAGGAGCATGAGACTGACAACTCAGGGAGAGCTGGGATTGGGAGATAGGGGAGAGGTAGGTGTAACTTTTGGGTATCTGAGGGAAAGGACCAATGGTAGCTCTCTCTGCACTGCGGCAAGCACCAGCCAATCAGTGACAGAGGAGCGGAAAAGCAGGGGAGAACAAGGGAGTAAACAACTTTAGGCGGGAAAGTCTGAAGGAGAAAGGGAACTAATATGGAGGTATATCAAGCTTCCTGTAAAAATCAACAACAAACAGGGGTACAACAGTGGAAACACATAAACTCAGTAAAAACTGGGGAGCAACAATCAGTCCAGTAAAGAGTCCATCCGATATATCCGCAGTCCATTTAGTTTCCATAAATGTCCCTCCAGGCCTTATATCTTTCCCAGTCAGATTTTTGTTCCTCCACAACTTACCTTAAGTATCTTTGTTTTAAATTGTGATCATGAATATCACAAATCAATTAAAGTTTCACAAATAAACATAGTAATGAAATGAACGAGCATAAATATACCACACTGCTTACGTGACTATGCTACAACTCAAGTTTATCAGATTATTGTCTGTTCCTGCACTTTTCAAAATAAAAAAAAAAAAGAAAGAAAAAGCACATAAAGTTTAGGTACAGCAGCCCTCAAAAGGTTTGTCGTTTAATGATTCCTTCTTTTGCAGTTAATAGAAACTTTTCAACATCATAATTGCTCCACCAAGCTCAGAGAACATTATGAAGGACAGAGGAATCACGAGTTCTCTTTTAAAAATAAAGAAATGTAGACTCAGAGCGACAAAGCAATTTACTTCAGATCACTCATAAGGTCACTGACAGAGCTGCATATTACTATTTGTACGCTTGAGGCATTAGATATTTAAATTATTTGGAATTTGTTCTACAGTTGCTTTGTAGCCGCAAGGTTTAAGGAAGTCCTAAGAGAGCTGCTGTTAGGGCAGAGCTAAATACTGCCTTCGGTGCTTTATAACCAACATACAAACATATACACACATATGCAAACACACTTTCTCGCTCTATCACTTTTTTTTAAAGATTTTATGAAAAAAGCTTCATCTAGTTATTCTTATTTGATGTTTCATGCTATATTTATTATGCAGTCCCTGAGGGCTTTTAAAATTATGATGTATCTAGGGATTTTCAACTCTATGTTCCCATAGTTCCCATAGTTTTAATTGTGGCAGACAGAGCAGGTTGTCAGCCTAAAAAAGCAAAATCAATGGAAAGTTGACAGGTTTTACTCAAAGAAAAACAAAGAGGGAAGCGAGAACATGGAAGAAAAACTTAATATGAACCCTCTGAAAACTGGTGAAACTGCAGTCTGAAGAATTCTAAAGGGAATTCTCTAAAGAGAATTCTTGGAAAATTCTAGGTCTCCCCACAAAACAAAATGAAATGTGTTCTGTCCTCTGAGAAAAATGATAGCACACCATATAATTCTGAAATAATTCTTAGCTGGGAAAATAATTAAAATCAATCAGGTTAAATCTTTTGCATTTTATAAAATATATTTCATTCTATAAAGCACATGGCATCAAGTACAAAAAATAACACATCCCTACTGTCACCATTGTTTTGATGTTTTATTAAAAACTGCATTTTTATCTCTTTTCAGTATTTCTATAGCACAATCTCTGTAGAATCTAAGCATTAAAGCATATGATTTGCTTTATACAAGTATATGATTTATACTGCACATTTTGAAACAGCACATCATTGCACATTCTGTAATATATTTTTCTTTTATCAAATCAAAGTTAATACCTATTATTTGTATTATTTTAAGCTATATAATTAGTACATACTTAAAGACTAGGATTGTTATACTTGCCTGTTGCCCAGAAGCTTGGACTACAACACATCATGAAACCAAGGGAGGAGCAGTCTGAGTATGGACTGAACAAAAATGAAAGCTAAGGTATGGGACTTACTTTACTTTCCTGAGTAAAGGAAATAGACTTAACTACTATGAGCAGCACAAGTAATGTTCTGAGAGAAAAAGATGGGATCATAGGTAAAACTTGACTTGATGAAACTGAGAGATAAAACCACAGAGCTTACTTGCATTGAGTATGTATTTGTGTGCCAGGTAAACAAATCAGACCTGTAGAATTTATTAAACCTTATGATAGGCCTCTTTCTAGACACTTAATTTGAATCTGATTTTTAAAATCACAGTTGTCAGAAGTTGAACACCTAGATGGTGTTGCTTGAAAAAAGTAATTATCATAGAAAGCCTTCAGAATCAGATTCTGTCTATGTTAAAGTATCAAAGTTAGATAGGTAGTTTTGTACCTCAGAGGTATTAACTATCCAACCTGAGATATCCTATGATATTTTAGGTAGACTGTTAATATTAAAAATACTGTATTCTTTAGGTATCTCAGCATATTATAGGTTATATGGGTCTAGCTGTTGTTTTAAGAAAGATTTCATGAAGAAAGGCACTAAATAAATGTTATGAACTTGCCATTGTATTATCGAGTAACCCTTGTTTGCCCCAAACTGTGCACAGTACTTAATATGGGCCCACACTAGTGCAGAGTAGAGGGACAATCACCTCCATCGACCAGCTGGTAATGCTTTGCCTGATGCACCCCAGGATATAGTTGACCCTTTTGGCTGCCAGGGCACTGCTCACTCATATTCAACTTGCCATCAATGCAAATCCCCAGTTCTCCTTCAGTGGAGCTTCTCTCCAGCCACTCATCTCTCAATTTGTATGTATAACCAGGATTACCCTGTCGCAGGTGGAGAATCCTGCACTTGCTCTTTTTAAATTTCAAACAGCTGGTGATCACCCAGCTCTCTAGTCTATCCAGATCTCCCTGTAAGGGCTCTCTACCCACAAGGGAGTCCATAGCTCCTCCTAGCTTAGTATCATTGGCAAATTATTTAACGTATGTTTCAATCTTGTATCCAGATCATTTACAAAAACATTAAAGAACACTGGCCCTAAAAAATCTTTGAACTCCAACTTACAACTCGAAATTCTCAGTTTTATTTCCATTCTGCAACATTTTGTCCTTCTTTTTTTTCTCGTTTTCATAGTAATTCTTAGGGTCTGCATAAAATACCTAAAAATTTCCTTTTACTTTCACATTATTTATCAGATAATAGAAATAAAACATTTTGATATTTTATCCATTTTGCTTTTGTAATTGCAGAAAAATGAACTGACAGACTTGAAGCTCATAAGATGCAGTTAAAAATTATCCTTTTAATGTTGACTGGATTAAATTGTAATAATTTTATATTCAATTAATTTAATGAAAAATAAGCAAGACTTTCCCCGGTATTACAGAGGTTTGGAAGATGAGAGCCACATGAAAATCTGTTAAGCCTTTTGCACCAACTGATATATCACAGAATCTGGAATATTCTGAGTTGGAAGGGACCCACAAGGATCATTGAGTCCAACTCTTAAGTGCATAGCCCATATGGGAATCAAACCCACAACCTTGGTGTTATTAGCACCATGCTGTAACCAACTGAGCTGGGATGCAGATTGTCTGTGACAAACATATAAAGTGAGCTTGTTACCTAATTGTCAATAGTAGCTGTATTGTTGATAATTACCATAAAGCTTAAGCTGTAATCTCCATATACACTAAATCCGTAGCTGTAATCTCCATAGAAACTAAATAATCTTTTAAAAGTAATGTGATATGAAATAAACTGAAGGAATGAATTTTTTCTAGAGATTTTTAATGAAAATGTAAAAAAAAAATTTAAAAATCAACCTAATTCCTTTGTCATTTGTGTTCTAAACTTTTGAACAGTTCATTATTTTCTGAGTTTTGTTTGTAAAATAGTAGCCATAGACCTGCAGACATAAATGATAGAGAATTATTTGTTAAAAAACATATTTTTAGGTTTTGAAAAACTTTTATTGCATTCCAATTCTGTAATCCTATTTTTTAACAGAAATTATCATTACCATAAGAAGACATCTGCTGTCTGCAGTTAACATTTAGCCATTCAGAGTCAAATTTCTGACTTTTCAGTTACAGTTTATTCCCTTATTTTGAGAAAGAAGATTGCAACACACATATTTTTTGGTTTTTTCTTTATAATGTTTAACATTAATCATGACAGTTAAGGGGAGCACCATCACTGATTTGACCTAGGACATTAAATCCACAAAAAAAAAATCACTTTTATGTTATCTACTTTACTGTGTACACTAGTAGCCTCACAAATAGTCAGTAAGACTGCAAGTTAGTTTGCCCATATGTCTTGTGTGACTTACAAATGCAGCAGAAATTAGTATTCTAATCCTTATAGATTGCAAAACATTCTTTCTTCAATGTCTGTCAGCTTCATTGGCCCCTGTGAGTTTGACATATTAAATGGCAGATGCTTCTTACCTTGGTCCCTCACTTCATTCCCAAAGGATCAAAACAATCTGACATAACTACATCAAACCTCCTCCTCTTCGTGTTTCATAATGCATACAGAAGACTTACTGTCCATTTATTATGAATACACAGGTATTATACTGCTGAGATAGAAATATTTGTTCAAAGTATTCCAGAACAAATTTTCATGTTCTCAACATCGTTACAAAATAAACTTAATAGGATAAAGATGTCAGTTATAAATTTTTATTGGTAGTTTCTTACACATTTCTAATGAACCATAATTTAGATTAAATACATCATTTGCATACTAGAGTATGTTATGGAAATTCTTTTTTATCATCTCTATATTATTTCTGAATTATAAATGCCTTGAAAGATGGAAATTGTAGATAGGATTCTTGATGCAGAAAGTAAACAAAAATGAACACACAAAAGTGAATGCAGTTTCCCTGTACCTTGAAAGGTGAACTCCCAACTTCCAGCATACAAGTTTTTAAAAGACGATAAATCACTAAGATTTATCACAAAATAAAGACGTAAATTTAAGAAAGGAATATCAACTTTATCCTTAAACTGTCTGAAGGAAGGAAAGGCCTTAAACCAGATGAGAAACATTCTGAAAATTGATGAGTACAGTGGCACTTTGCGGCATCTCTATTCCATGAGGAACTACAGTCTTGTTGCAAGACACGCTGATAAGACACTACAATATTATCTGCACTATAAGGAGAAAGCAGTGACATGACAGATCTAATTGAAATCAACACAGTACAATAAAGAACTGGTTATTGATATATTCTATAAGAATTTCTAATATAAAAAGCCAGTGATGAAAACGTGCGATGAAAAACAGTAAAGAATGCCCAGAGCTCTAAGACAAATAGGGATGATATACAGGTAACTGTGATACTGGACACAAGACAGGATCATCTGCTAACCAAGCAAATAAGGCAGGAGGGGCAAAATAAACTTGACATACATACCAAATACTGACAAGAGACAGGACTGTGTGAGTTTCATTCTAGGAATTAAAAACAGGTTTGCTTCTCAAGCACATACAAAGAACAGAAGGTGGCAGATCCTTTCAGGAACAAAGTTACAAAATACAGTCCTGAGAGCAAAACTGGTCTGCAAGCAAAAAAATGGATATTACAGTAACAACTAAACACAAGAGCTATGGTAGTTGAAACACTTTAAAAAGATACATTTGAAAACAGTGAATTAACATATTTAATAGCACTCTAGACTGTTGAAAAAAGCAACAAAACCCCAAACAAACAAAAAAAGCTGAGAAAGTATCCAGTCTTGGACAAAGTCAAGAGTACTATTGAAAGGAATGTGAAAGTTAAACATGAAAGTATGAATAAGGGATTTGCAACATCTGAGCTGGAACTGAAACTGGAAAGGCATCAGTATATTGGATGAACAGTGTTGTCTCTATTTCAGAACAAAGTAAGAACTGAATATTTGAAGGATTTCCCTTGCTCTGAATCAATAAGTGATGGACTGGGTTCTCTATCTGGAATATGGGAAAACTATGAAAAATTAAGTACGTTGTTAGAAAGATAAAGAACCAAGTGGACCAGCTGTTGTTTCAAGTAAGTAGAAAAGAGAATCCTAGATGTTGGCTTACTAGACCTATTGGAATGGAAGCAAGGTAAAAAGTCATGCAAATGATACAAAGAGAGAATAAACAATTAACATTTACTGCACTCTTTTAAGGTATTACATTTTTAAAGAAAAGGTTAACACAAATCCTCTCTATTAAGGCTAATCACTCTATTAGTAGTGCAGAAATGGAGCTGTAGAGATAATATATGGCTTGCCTAAAACAGCACAGCAACTTGAAAACAGGTCTAGAATAGTATTCTCCTGTTTCAGTGTGCTGTGTTTCTCTTCAATCTGCTTAAAAAATTAGACCTGGAATCTGACTTTCAGGTACAAAATTTGGCAGGGCTGCTTATCTCCCACCATACTGCCTACTCATGTTCACCAGAACTGAAATCCTAATTACAGTCAGGTTTTATTAAGTTTTATTAAGTTATTAGATATGAGAAATAAAAACATTATGTGGGAGAAACAAAAGCATTCTCTCCCTTTACATGAAATGTCAGTGTGATGAATCATATCTGCTTTTCCTTTTCCTGAGTGTTGAACTGTGTTTACAGAGTAGTCTGTCCTGGATACTGACCTCAATGGCGCAACTCAGGTTCTCTGCTTTGAGGGTAAATAGCTTTTAATTGAAAAAAGGGTAATAATCATAACTGTAAAAACATAGCCAAACAGGTAACTTGGGCCTCACATTTTTCACATAACTTTTTGGTACAAAACTGAAGAGCTGCTTTCAGAATTTTAGTCACGGGAAAGAGAAAGTCAAAACCAAAGTGTGATTCAGTCTTCGACCGTCTAGATCTCTGATCATAGAGAGATTCTAGATTGATCTAACCTAAAGAGAAATGAAGGTTCTTAGGGACAAGCTTTTGCATCACATAGTAGAGATGTAAAAGAACAAAATTTCAAGCATATAAGACAAGAAAAAGGAAAATTAACGTAAAATGCATTAAACATGGTTATTCTATTTATAATCTAATTATGTTATTGAGTCAGAGAACATAAAGAGAAGGGATTGTTAGTCCCTGCAGAACAGAGGGAAAGAGTCATTAACACTTGGAAGGGACAACATGAAAAACTGCAGTAATCCATAAAAAGGCTGCGTCTGTCAAATGCATGATTTTTAATATGTGGCAGAATTAATAATTTCAGTTCCCAGACTAGGTTTTTGAAGTATTTTGTATATCTTACTTGGAGTTCAGGATCATTATGTCAGAAGTAAAATGACAATTTCCTGAAAAATATTCTCCTATGTTTTAATGAGATATTTTCATGAGGTATTTCCATGAAGTATTTGATAATACATTATGGGATAAAAATTCAACAGGATCTGCCATTATGAATGGTTCTCCACAGTCAGTCATTTGCCATCTGGTCCTGGGACTGCAAAACAGAATAGAATTGTTAACAGGGAAAAGGAGAAGGTTATGTTGTTGTGTTTTGGTTTTGGGTTTTTTTTCCTATTACAGGAGTAGTGGAAAAAAAGCAGTTGACAACTAGCTGATTAACTATTTCATGGTTTTCTCATAAAATTTCTAACAATAATTCAATAAATGTTCTTTTAAAAGTGATCTTTAAGAGCATTGCAATTCACTTTTTTTCTGCAGATTTTTGGTATGTTATTTTGTCTTGTAGAAAGAATTTTGTATATCCAGTGAGGGTTTTTATTATGTTAATGTTATGTTTGGGTCTATTACTATTACAATAACACTATTAGTACTAATACAATATTGCTAAATGAAAAATAACATTTTGGCTTTTCACTTAGTATTGTTTATTGTTTTTCTCTAAATTGAAAATAAGAAGACACATAAGTTTCCTCTACCGCAGTCTACATAGCTGTTTCATGGATTTTTTTTTAATTTCAGTTAGTTTACTTTCGTCCATTTTACATTCAAGCCTGGTGTTATTTGCAGAATATGAACTTTAGTCTTTTGATAATGAAAAAAGGTCACTTTCAAACTCTTAAGAGACTCAAGTCTTGATGGTGTTTGCAGCTCTAGTCTTTTATACTACCTTTGATATCCTTGCTCTATTTTCACTGTGATTCTGAGTAACTATAGTATTAGAAGGAAGTTATATTATTTCTTCCATTGCAGAGGTCTGTTCTGGTCCTTGGAAAGTTCATCTTATGGTTTACGATGGAAAATTTCAGATATGAAATTTTAAGGTCAACTGATGCATAATGATGGTTTCCATATTTCAATGCTATTAAGTAATTAAAAAGTTACTTAAACTACAACTATAGTCATATTCAGCATAGGATAAAGACTTCAGAGGTAGCTTTGAGAGGTATAGGTCAGATAATGGATACAGTCTAACATCAGCAACATGAAGTTCAATTAGTCAGACTATAACTTGCTTAAAACTAGTCCTAGCTTTTCTATATTATTTTCCTCTGCATACTTTGCCAGTTTGATCTGCTGTTCCATATGTACATTTCATATGATATTTGGGTACAACAGGAAATAAAACTTTTTTTTTTTTCCAGTTTAAAAGTACTATCACATTTCAAAACAAGTGGTACAAACATTTGAAACAATTTAGCTATTTATCCTTCATTACCCTACTAGTCTGCATGGGGAAAAAGACACATGGAAAGACATCAAGGAAGTTAATTCGGTTCAGGTTGGAGAATACAGTTGAGAGAGGATATAACAGATTTCTTCAGTAAACTGGAAGACACTTACAGAGAAGATGCTCTCTTCTTTTGAAGTACAAAGCGAAAGAAGAAGAATTAGTGTACACAAACTGCAGGAACAAGAATTCTTATCACAAATAGGGAAAAAAATGGAATGGTAACTAAATAAAGAAGTAGGTTGCTCAGAAGGACTGTGAAATCTTCATTCCTATAGATTTTCAATGCTCACATGGACAAGATCTCTTGCAAGCTAATCTTTCAGCAGTGGGTTGGACTAGATGACCTCCAGATATCCTTACCAAACTATTCTGTTGTACAATTTTTCTATGATTTAAATCTCACTGCTCCCCTGCACCAAATTATTGAGTTAACCTTAGTGAATCTTTAAATGGGGAGAAGAATGCAGAAATGAAACATTGTTTAATCCTAAATAGTAAGAAGAGATATTTAAAATATTTAAAATCCTGACGTTAGTATGAGTTTCCCAGTAAATGTGTTTTTTTTAATTTACTAATGAAAAATAACAGATTTCTACTGCCTCAACCATGCAAGGTCTTGTGAATTGACTGGATTTGTGTTGACTTGAGATTTTTTTGTTTGTTTATTTAACTGGCATAACAATGATCTAGTAACAGGAAACCATTATTTAAATTAGTTTGAGTTAAACTTTAATTAAACCTGTAGGGAGCAGCTATGTTCAGATAATTGAATTGCCTGTGACTTTAGAATAAATTTTGTGGAGTGGAATAATGCAAATGTGAAATGATACCAGAGATTCCAGATTATAAATAGAAATTGTGGTGGGGAGTTATCACCAAAGAAGTGTGGCCTAATATTGTTTGGTAAAAACAGTAACAAAGAAAACAAAGAACTACACTGAGTAACAGGGAACCAGGTAACCTGTAAGCAGACTTCATTGAGAAAAATATATAAATATAAAACTAAATAAAAATATATACATATAAACCTATATATTTATATAAATGTAAAACAAATATATTTTATATATAAAAATATACAAATATAAAACTCTCAAGAGAGACAAGGATGAAGAGACGTTGCACCAATATTTCGTATTTCTCAGCTAAAAGTAGAATAAAAAGGTGGATTAGGAAGAATTTGAAGAATGTCTTTGAAGAATTAATGTTACTGATTAAAATTTCAACAAAATCAGGAATAAATTATTATTAAATAATTTGCACAATGACAAAGTTTTATCAGGTTTCAGCTAGTGACTAAATTATGTGTTGAAAACCTTTTTTTATCTTTTTTCTTTTTTTTCCTCTTTTCTTTCTCTAATGTGGCTTCAAGTGTTTTCATTATCTACAGAACTGTCTAATTCTTTTATCAATTCAGCTCCTTTCTCAGGAATATGTTATGGCAATAAATACTACAGGTTAATTATGTGTTGTGTAAAGATGTATTGTTTTTAATCAACTTCAAATTTGTTGCTTTTGAATTTCACTCAGAGTCTCTTTGCTCCTGTGTTCCAGACCTCTGTGCATTTTCTTTCACTAATAAGTGTTATTAAGATATTTAATTATTACATGTTTAAAGTGTATCATCATCTCTGTAACAAGATCACTTTCAGAACATTTGAATAGATGTTATTCTTACTTAACCCTCAAGAATCCCAAACCCTTTTATGATTTGAATGTGTGGGGAAGTTTCTCTGATAAGCTGCCTGCTAAGTTCTTTCCAGTGTAAAATTTTATTTCTGTTGTTTAGAAATTATAGTGGTTTTAGTACTATTTCCTGCTTAGAAATCAATTGAGCCATTTATTTTATAATAGTAAAATGTTTAGTTATGTAATTATAAATTGATTTTAATTACTATATTGCTCACAAAAATATATTTGTTTGGTGAAAACAACCAATTTTTATATTGACTTATACTGACTGTTAAGATGTCATTAAATATATACAATGGTGATTTTTATAAGCCCAGTCATGTATCTTGAAGTACAGTTCATCTCTAAATGAAGTGTTTTTTAATTCAAATAAAAAATATGAAAAATAATATCATTAAAATATGAATTTGCAATGGAAATGATGACTTAAATGCCATTATTTTTCTTTTTATGTTGTGCCTGCTTCAGTTATGAGATTCTGTCTCATTAAAGAAATAAAGGGTAAATCCAATTGGCATACATATGATTTCTTCTCAAGCCGACAGATGTGTCATTCAATTCATCTGCTTGGCTTTTACTTCTAGTGAGAGCTCATGTGTGAATTTATAATTTATTTTAAATTATCAAAAAGCAGGTTGAAAACTTCTCAAAAACTAAAACTTTTCATCTAAGAACTATTATGAAACCTACTTGATTTTTATTAAACAAAAGATGTTACTGGAGGTAAACCAAAAAAAAGAAAAAAGAGTGTATTTGGGCATTGGATAAAAAGAAGCAAAATGTTTGAGGCAGTTCTATTAATAAAGATGCATTAACCAGGGAATTGAGAGTTTGCTTTAAATGTCAACAGTAATATCTAGGTCTACCATGATGGAGACAGAACATAAACATTAAACATATAAAAAACACATAATTAATACAGGAAGCTGTAAGTGCATGACAGCTGTAGCTAAAATAATGTTTGACTGTGCTTGCATAAATTCAAGCACATTTATGTTGGATGTTTTTAATGTTTATATTGCTATTTTCAAGTCAGTATCTGTTGGACATTGCACCAGAATCATCAATTTATGCTCCAATAGACATAGGCAGTATGAACCACATAGAAAGCTAGTACACAAAATTCATACATGTTTCCGTAAGTACCTTCTAAGGTATTTTTTCCTTAAATTTAGGGAATAAGGAAAAGAGCCAGTTAATTGTTCTTTCATCCCACAAACTAATTAAAATATTTGCCTAGCTTCAAATATATGACATTTATAACATCTATCTAGTAAGTAGTAAAATCTCAAGATTCAAATTCTTTATTTGATCATCTATGTCATAGGTGTCTATGACTGAACTAGTTAACCTAGTCTCATTTTCTAGTCACTGGAGAAGTTCAAGAGCTCCAGTGAGCAATCCTTCTCATATGAAGCTCAGGTGTTTAACATAGGTCAAATGAAGCACCTTCTAGAGACAAATCATCTTCTTGACTCTGAAAAATAGCCCAAAAATAACAGCTTATATTCTTATTTCTTTTTTAACCTCTAGAGGACTATTAAATGAATCCTACCCTACATATACTCTTGTATGTACATAAAGAGGTACCTGAAAATTGAGAGCAACTAGCTTCTCAACATTCACAGCTAAGCTACTATAGAGTTTACAAACTTCAGTTGCTTTCAAACAGCTAAAATAAAAAGTATTAAAACAATGAATGTAGGTGATACTAATAATTAAAGAATGGATTTGGAAAATAGCAATGCATGTTTTTGCAGATCATCATAGCTTGGTACAATTTCAAGGCAAAAATGATTTGCCAATGAGCCGTACGTTTGTTTTGAAAAGGCAGATATTTCACTAAAGAGGAAGGAACTAATCTAGACCACATAAAACTGCTGCTTGAATATTTTCTTCCATTCTGGTGTCCACTTAGAGAAAAGTGCTGACATACTTAGAGAAGTTAAAAGGATATGTACAGAAATGATTCAGAATATTGAAAATAAACTTCATCATGACAGTCAAAAATTCCACATTTTCAATTTACTGAAAAGGTAAAACGGTGACTTAATTACTATGTATCAGTATCTTCTGCATGGAGAAAAATTAGTTGTCTGCCACTGGTTACTAAGTTCTCTTCTACCTTGGCAGTCATGATCTGACAGAGATGAACACTTTCATCCTTTTTACATTCATTGCAAAATTTCAGAGGTTAAGAAGCAAAATAGCCTAGATGAAATTGCAATAGAATAGTGTCATTGCCCCTAGTAGGCTATGATAGCAAGGTCAAATTAGTCCATTAATTTCTTCCAGTTCCTTTTATTCTAAAATATATGAAAAGGTTTATGGCCAATAAATGTCACATCTATGTTTTTGCCTCCTGTTCCAATCTGTTGTTTATCAGGTCTGTATTTTTAAATCAAGTCATTTTACCTTATGGTCATGATTCAAGTACAATATCAACAATATGTGCAAAAAACATGGTCTAATCCATAAATATGTGATTTCTATGATTTATTATACTTTTGCTCTGTAGTTATATATTGTTCCTGAAAACAGTAGTTGAGTTGCTCTGTTGACTTCAAAATTACCTTTATACAGCAAGAAGGGATTAAACCTTACATATCTCATTCCAAGGGACAATTTTCATCTGAAATATGTGTACATCAGTCTCTAATGGATACAATGAGAGTGTATTTTAAAATAAAGAATGAATAGGGGAGTATAAATGCATAACTAGAGGAGAAACACTCCTAAAACTGCTAAGAATCCACTATTATTTTAAAAAAATCCCCAACAACAATAACCCTCCAGAAATCATAAAATGTTATTGTGTAATATTTTTTTTTTTTAACATTCTTGTTTCAAAACTCTCTTAAATGTGAAGACAGTACTAGAATGAGAAGACACTGGGACAAATTCTCAGCTAGAATCTCTTACAGAAATTCTGTTGTAGGCTATATTAAATGCAACTGCCCTCTCTGCGCTTAAAATCAGGGATGTGGCTGGGAAAAAAATGATTCAACGGTGATTCATACAGGTGAGCAGTGAAAATGTTGATTATGTTCTATTTAGATACACACACACAGACACAAGCACAACACAAAGAACACAATAAGATACTTATTATGATTTTTACATTCTAAATAATCAACATTTTAGAAATTAAAATTAATTTTTTACATAATTGCATGAATTCATCTGACTTAAAATACCCAGTTTCTGCCCAACAATGGTGTGTGAACTGTTAAATTTCTTTTCAGAAATGACTGTGTTTCACTGGTATTCTGGTTAATGTTTACAAACACAGAATTAGTTTGAGAAGTTGTCAAAGGGTTTGGGGATCTCTGTGAATGAAAAGAATTTCTCTTCATAACAGTTCAAAAATATCTGGATAAAATAGATAATTTTGGAGGAAGACTTTAAAGCTAACTTTGTTACACAACTAGGTAATCATGAAAAAAATATGCTAGTTTGAACATTTTGTGTACCTAAAAAACAGGTTATTATAGTTAAAAAACACAGAACATACAAAGACATAACCATTTTTGAATATTTACTCATTTTTTTTTGCTATACATCTTTTATATTAAGTTGAGCACATGTTGCAATTTCAATTGCAAAGTAAAGATGTGAAAGAGTCAAACACTCTTACCTTCATACTTTACAATTTCTGTCAACTGGACTATTTTCCCATGTATTCTCATACTGTCGTTGGACAGTCTGGGAATCCATGGACTCAAGGACCATAATGCCTGTAGGGATTCAGAATAAATGCGGAGAAGGAAAAGAGAAGGACAGGAAAGTAGAAGGGGAAGGGAAGAACGAAAGGAAAAGTAAAAGTAAAAGTAAAAGTAAAAGGAAAGGAAAAGGAAAAGGAAAAGGAAAAGGAAAAGGAAAAGGAAAAGG